>NC_056740.1:393108181-393408181 GCF_019279795.1 Protopterus annectens | reverse complement strand
GCTATGGCTCCCAGCTATGCCAATGTTTTTATGATAGCATGGGAGAAAGAATTCATTAAGAAATGGGATTTTTATTGTAATATATGTTTATTTTGGACATTTTGTTTATGATCTCTTTATGATTTGGAGAAAAGAAATGGACAGCTTGTTAGCTTTTATTAATTTTGTCAATTCTGTTTCTGAATTTTTAAAGTTTACATCAAATTATCGTAAGGGTATACAATTATTCGATGTTGAAGTTTTTAAAGACAGAAATAAAGACAAACGTTTTTTTTAAAAAAAAAAGCACAAAAAGCACACAGCAAGGCACCTAGGTTGGAAACTTTAATAGTATTACTGCACTTTTGTCCTGAACAAAAGGACTTCTTCAGATAAGTTATTTTAATAGCTTGAATTTATTTAAGGAATGATTGTTTCATTGATTAATAAATTAGTGATTTGGGATGGCATTTTCATATACAAAGTGGTGCTGTAGCATGCAGTGTTATCTGAAGAAGTCTTTTTGTTCAGGACAAAAATGTTGTGATACTGTTAAAGGATTAATATTGGCAAATAAACAGCTCCCTGTTCCACTATTTAGTGAGAGGAAGAGCCTTTTTCCAACCTAAGTGCCTTGCTGTGTTCTTTTTGTGGTTAATGGTTTCATTGAGGCACTTTTCCTCCTGGTGTGTTGGATTTTTTTAAAAAAAGACATTCAAAGTAATACATGTTTGGAATATAATATTATGCATCCTATAGGAACTAAAAATAATATTGTTAAAGGGCAGTTGTTAAGGGTGAGCAACCTGACAGATAATGAGGAAATGTTTTTGAAATAAGCAAGCTTTTTATGCTGTAAGTTTGCAACTATACACCATCCAGAGAGAATAATTAAAGAAAAATTTGAAGAAGTTTATGATGAGAGAAAAAAATAGCTTAACTAAAGATAACATAAAAACCCCTGGTAGTTATAAAAAGGAAATAGGCTTACAATACTCTCTAGATGCAAAACTAAGTAAGGAAATTATCAAAGGAAATTAGAAAATTTTAAGTAGTTTTCCTGAAATAAAAGAGGCAGTGGGAGAAGTTCTCGTGTTTGTGAGTAAGAGGGGAAAGAGCTTAAAAAATATGTTTTGAGCTGGATTAAATTTTAAGAGATTGTAGAAATGTTAAATCAGTTAAAATAGGAATGTTTAAGTGTTGTGATTGCAAGTTTTGTAACTATTTAAAAACAGATGTAAATGTTTTAATGATTAATAATGTAAATATTTGTGTTAATGGTTTTTATACTTGCAAATCAAAGTTTGTTGTTTATATGTCAATTTGTACTGCATGTTCTGCCTATTATGTGGGCAGAACAAAAAGAAAATTGTTTTGTAGAATTCAAGAACATTTATATGCCATAGAAAAAGAAGACATTAATAATATGTGGGGCAAACATTTTTCTACTAAATGTAAAGGTTCACCAAAGTTTTCAATTTTATATCAAGTACTGGGTTTTATTAATAAATTTGATGCCGAGGATGATTTGGACTGGAGGGAATATTGCTGGCAGTTGAGACTGGGTGCCAGCAATCCACCAGGACTGAACAATAAGGAGAACATTAACATTTCTTTAAAAAGAAAATGGCTTAAGCATTAAGTGGTTCTTAATGATTTAATGGATGCAATTAATGTGATTATCTAATTAGTATACATATAGTTGTGTTGTGTGTGTAGTTCATCCAGTCTGATGAAGTTTTGTTTAGATGAAAGATCTTACAGGATGAATAATTTTATTGGAACAAAAGGTTTGAGTTTTTTTTTTTTTTTTTTTTTTTTTTTGTGGTTGTTTTTGCTATATATTTTATTGCTTTACAATCAGTTTATCCATTGTTTAATATAGATTAAATTAAGCAAGGACTTTATTAATTGCATATCTATATGTGTGGTAAAGAATGAGAAGGGTTGGGTATTAGGCCTAGAAACCTCTGTTCATTCACATTAGGTATTCTGTTCCCATTAAGATCTGTTAAGCGAATAGGAAGAATAGTGGGTAATTTCTTAGCTGAGGCATAGACCATGACATTGGTTTTCCTGGGATTAACTAGTAGCTGGTTAGTAGTGGACTAGGTGCATAACCAAGTGAAATTATCATCTAACTTGGTTTGCAAGTCAGAGTGGCTTGTACTAGATTGCAGGAGCAACATATCATCTGCATATATTATTCATTTAAGATTTGATAATTCCATGGGGAGAGCATTAACAAAGAGAGAATAGAGAAGAGGACCTAGCACAGACCTGTGCAGTACACCTGTATAAAAATTGCTAGCAGTAGAGGATTAGACATTACTATGGACTTGGAAGGTTCTGTCTTTTTAACAGCTGTGGAATCAGCAAATAATGTTATCTACAAAGTTGAGCCTTTTGAGTATGTTGAGAAAAAGGGTGTGGTTGACCATTTCAGAACCCTTGTCAAGTAAAAAAAAAGACCTCCAGTAAAACGTCCCTCATTCAAGTTGCAATAAATGCTATAAGTACCCATTACCAGGGCAGTAAAGGTACTGAAGGCATTATGAAAGCTATGCTGTGTATTGCATAAAATTCCATACCTATTATTTTTTAAGTAATTGCTTCTTTAAAAGTTTTTCCAATATTTTGATTACAGGGCACTGGGTAAAATAGGTCTATAACTCTTCAACCCATTAGCAGAAGTGACTTTAAGTAGAGGGATTATAACTGTGTGCTTGATTACTGGCAGGAAAATGCCTGAGGTGAGAGAGAGATTAAAGATATGAGCAAGGGGGTTAGAGATTTTTTTTAGCTGCAATCCTTAGAAAGGTGGGATAAAGATTGCTGGAGTTATACCCTGAACCGCTGAGTTTGAGAAACAGGGACTTGGCCTGGTTTACTGAAATTTCACAGAAGTGAAAGTTTGCTGCATAAGAGGCTGGAGGACATAGAACAGGAGATAAAGATTCTCGTTCTTCATTGGTAGGGGAGTAAATTCTTGGAAAGGCTTACTTATGTCAGCTATGGTGGACTGCAAACAGCATAATCATTAACAAATGTAAAGTGATTCCATGTTATTGGTTCATTTTTGTTGCTGTTGCTGTTAGGTCTACACCAGTTTGCTTCCTGTTTCTAAGGTACAGAACATTTGTAGCATTTGTTGGAATTCTTTTTTCTTTCCTTAAGCTCAGAAAAGTTTAGTGTAGCTCTGTATTGATGGAGTTCCTTATCCAGTTCTTTCAGGCTGAATCTGTGACTTCATTTTTGTTTTAATATCCACTGAAAGCCATGGTAAATAGTCTGATCTAAGCCTTCTAGCTGTAAGAGGGTACACTGTATTCTGAATTGTGGCCAGTATTGTGTTGAAAAATTCTAAAGCAGAGGTAGGTTCAGTCATAACATACAAAAGAGTCCAATCTACAGCACTGAGCAGCAGAGTGTTGAGATGTGGAACTTAATATTAGAGAAAGATCTTCCTTCATTTAAAAATTAAAGAAATAAAATATACTATAATTACCAGGCATAGTAATTTCAATGATTAATGCTACTTTTATCTTTTTTTCCTTAGACTACAATATATAGTTTTCTAGCATATTTTTCTTAGTTATTGGTATTGGGTCAACCCATGTTAATGCAAACTTCATCATTGTCAATATTGACTTGTGGTTTTTGTTTCAAATGCTTCTTAGCTACTTGCATACTAAACTTCTCAAAAGCTGACTACAACCTCCTAAGGGAGGGTATCTGTAGCTTCACACCACTGCCCCCCTCAGAGGATGCAGACAACTATGCTGAACAGTATGCCGTGCAATATACAAGCACCTGTACAACTGCATGGACTCAGCCATACTCAACAGAACTAAAACCTGCTCCTCAAGGAAATACAAACTTGTTTGGTGGACATCCTCTATCAACAGGCTTTACAACAAAAGGAAGAAATTGTTGTCCAAGGGTAAAAAGGAAAAAATTCCAAATTAGAAAAGCTCCTTCCTTATTCTCAACAAGCTAATTAGATCACCAATGAAAACCTACAAAGCCAATTATTAATTGAAACTAGTCTCCAAAGCAAAGGGAAACCACAAAGCCTTCTTCAGTTATTTCAGGAACCTCCATGGCAAAGCCCAGGTTTGTTTCAAATTAGTACTTAACAGTATCACTTACACTGATCCTATTGACTTAGCCAACCTGCTAGCAGATAGGTTCAGAGCAAACCTCACCCCACTGTCCCCCATAATGCCCATTCGACATCCATTTTATTTGTCCTGCACCTCACATCTCCATAGTTCAAGTGTTAAAGGCCCTATCCAAGGCAAAGAACACAGCTTACATGGGACCTGATAGCATCCCAGGCTGTATTCTGCACAATCTCCAGCAAGAAATGGCTTCACCATTGAGCACCCTAATCAACCAAAGCCTAAGTACAGGCTTCATTCCAGCAGAGTGGAGAACTGTCATTGTCATCCTCTTGCACAAAGGTGGTTCCACTACTGACCCATGAAACTATAACCCCATTAGCTTGACAAGTCTGACCTGTAAAGCCATGGAATGTATTATTATGGATCTCATATAGACAATCTCCAAGCACTTCACCCCACCCAGTTTGGATTCGTCAAGGGCAGATCTTGCCTGTTGATCCTGGTTGACTTCATTGAGACTGTCACCAAGGCCCTGGATGAGGGAAAGGTAGTACATACAGCTTACCTTGACTTGGTCACGACCTTTGACACAATCCCCCACTCAGACATCATCAAAATGTTAATACAACTTGGCATAAATTCTTATCTCTTCAGGTGGGTGGCCAACAGGACCCTCAAGGTCAAAATAGGCACCTCCACCTCAAATAGCAGACCTATCACTAGTGGAGTTCCCCAGGGATCTGTCCTGGAACCCCTACTGTTTGGCATCTACTTCTCAGAGGTCCAAGTAAAGATAAAAGGCCTATGGCTGACCACATTTCTGCACAACTGTAAGTTGGTTGCTGTCACTGACTCCCCAAATGATGTTAACATATTGCAAGATGGTCTCACAGCAAGTAATGACTGGTACTAAAGTCATGGCCTCAAGCTATACCCAAAAAAAGTATCATCATACCATTCACCAGAAACATGGCCCCTACTGATTGCCACATCAACGGCAACCCCGTAAACACACAATCTTTGGTGATAGACCTGGGTACTCAGGTTGATAAAAGTCTCACATTCAACCATCATGTAGTGCAGTGGCCAGAAAAGCCTTTTACTTGGTTCATCTCATAAGTAAAGGGATTGCATCCAGAAAAAAGGAGTTTATTACCTCTGTGTACACCTCCCTCATTAGACCAGTAATTGATTTTAATGCCCTGTTTGGTATATACCTCTCCAAACATCTGTACCAACTGGAAAGGCCACAGAAATACCTCACAAAGAGAATCCATGACCCCCAACACCTGTCATATGCAGACAGGTTCAAATCACTATCACTCTACTCAGTATAGTACAGATTGATCAGAGGTGATCTGTGTCTCACCTACAAGGCAATCTCAAACTCTGCCCTATTAGAGATGCTCCATATCCATAAGTCTAACTCCTCTGGCATTACCCGCTCGAAAGGCATGGATCTAATATGCGACATCAACAAAACCTGCTGGAGAGACAGGTTTGTCTCCCAGAGTATGCCCTGTCTCTAGAATAAACTTCCCATACACATCAAACAGGTTACCTCACTGACCCTCTTCAAGCGCAACCTTGAGTGGATGGGAAACCACAAATATGTCCCAGGGGTTCCACCTGTATCCCTCACTGACAGGGTGACAAGTGTTGACTGAGATTTCTTTTGGGGGATAAACTCCTGGCTAGCCTTGTAAGGGCCCCAGGGCCATTAACCTAGTAACCTTCTATGATCTTATAATACTGTAGCGTTTGCACAATCCCCAGTGCAACACTCTTGACACATTATTCTTTCAGTATACAGACCTTCAGCTATGAGTGTATCACAACCAGCAATGAGATATGCAGCTGTTTCCAGTTCTGTTTTACAGAACATGAATTGTTGTTTCACCCACTTTTTCTGAAGGCATTCTAAACAAGAATGCATGTAATTCACTATCTTGGGCCACCATTATTAATCTTTCAACTTTTGATTAAAAAAAATGTATCTTTTCTTAACCATTTCTGTGTCAAATTTTTGGTCAAGATGTGTGGTTGTTCTAGACATATTCTACACCTACTGTTATGTTTGTGGGCTTTCGAATCTTCTTTGCTTTACTTCTGGTCTTTTTCTTTAATTTGTTTTATTTGTTTTGACACTTTCAGGTGTTGTCTAATTGATGTCTACTTCTCAACTGATTTCCATTCCCACTCCTTTCTGAACATGCTTCTGCTAAGCTAAGCAAAGATGTCATCTTTGACATCATCTCTTCATGCTTCAGATCTTTCCCAATGCAAAGATTGTAGTTTCCAGAAAAATGTTATTCTTGCATGTTATTTTCCTTTTAGTGTGTTGTCAGTGTGCAGAGGCAGAATTCATGATGCCTTCATAGGTTTTGCTCAGTCTAGAAGCCAGCGACAAACCTAAGTTATGGATGTTATCTTCCACATGGAGGTGCACCAGAGGCGAAAGAAAACAACAATGAAGCCTATAAATCACCTTAAATTATGCAAGAGGATTGGAAGAAGCAGTTGTGAGGCAAAAATAGGCCTAAGGAAGCTGAAGGAGGACTACAGAAGCCTGGACCACTAAAAGAGACATAGATCTGTCAAACAGCAGAAGGCAGTTTTCAGCTAATCCCAAAAATTGTACCTAATATTTGAACTATTTCATATGTCTGCTAGGTTTGTATTTATATGTATTCATGTATCTATTACATGTATCCAAACCCAACAATTCTGCTGGCAAATCACTACTCTCCCACCATCTTTCTAAATCCTGGAACTCCATCCCACTAGGAATACAACAAGAACACTCCCTAAAATCATTTAAAACTTGACTAAAGTCCTACCTACTGAGTTAGCAGCTCTATACATGTGATGTTCCTGGATAATCACCAAGCCATTACTGCCAGCACTGACAGTAATGGGTCCAAATAGCAATATAATAAAATCAGCAAGCCAAGGTAAGTAGTATTGCTGGAACTGAATTCATCCTCAAGTCTTCGTAAGTACTTTCATGAGGTAGACTCTATTTTTACAAAATCTCTCCAGGATGACACTTATACATATACTGCATTTTATATAGCATATATTATGGACAGAAGTAGGTTAAAAAATAAAAAAGATAGCTGGGTGCACAAGTCACAGGATAAGAAAGTGCCCAATCCTGGTAGGCACACTGGTGCCAGGACTGGAAAAATTTACAGTGTAGATTCCTCAAGACATGGAAACAGTCATACAATGGGGTTATGCCAGGCTCTGGGTGGTTAATAGCCCCCATTGTAGAAAGAAGTAGCAGTCCACAAAAAACACAAAAAAACACAAACACTGACAGGTACAAAAAGAGCCATAAAGATGATAGAGTGGACTATTGAGGGTAAGAAGGAAATTATGTATTGTTACTACTTTGTAAGGCACCCAGAATTTCTGGATAGAAGATATACAAAAAGATTAAGACAGAAATTAAGGGAAAGAAAAATACTTGCCCAAGAAAAACTCTCAAAAAGCTTCATTTGCAACATTTTGTTCATTAATACAATAGATTCGTGAAAAACATTATATAGACCAAGAAAACTTGGGCCATTTGGAAAAAGAAGTGACTGAGGAAGTGTAAAAATTTAAAGAACAAAATCTGGAGACTTTGAAAGGTATAACAAATGGACTTGGAAAAGAACAATAGATCTGATATGGTGTTATATTTATGCAAAGGAGAAAGCCAAACTAATCAGTAAACAGCTCCAAAGATATTTGAAAAGAAATACAGGCAAAGAAACCCAGATATTGATAATTTCTCAATACAAAAAAATAAGGTCACAAAGGGGGAATATAGAACAGAAGATCAGTAAAGTAGATATTAAATAGAATCTGAAGTTATAGAATACCTGTGAAGAGAAGGATTTAATGTAGAAAGTGTAACACAGATTATGCCACAGCATGATGGAACAATGAATCCCAAAAGTAAGGAGAAACAGGAGAGGTGGGAGACATCTGAAGAAGAAATATGAACATGGGAAAGAACAAAAGATTTAATGTGGTGCAAAATTCATGCAAAGGGGAAAGCAAAACTAATCAATACCAAAAATGCAGCACCAAACATATTTGAAGAGAAATACAGGCAAAGATATCCAGATATGGAAAGTTTTGCAATACAAAAAATAAGAAAACAAAGGGGGAAAGAAGAGGATTAGTAATGGAGAAGTTAAATAAATAGAAACTAAAGTTATGGACTACCTGCAAAGTGAAGGGTTTAGTGTAGAAAATAAAGCCCTGGTGACATCACAACATGATAGAGCAATGAATTCTCAAACTAAGGAGGAACTGGTGGAATAAACATGACCTGTTGCCATTTGAAGATACTTTGGAGACTTCAGCGGCAAACCAGTACAAAAGTTCAGTTGGAGTTGCACAGCAAAGGAAGGAGCAGGAAACAGTGGCAACTCTAACACAGTCAATGTTGTGGCCAGTGAGTTCCCATATGAAAGAGCATGAAAGCGCAAAGGCTGATACAGGATGAAGCTGAAGAGAATAAGTCACAGGAAGATGTTCTGGAACTTTCTTTCCGGTAGGAAACAGCAAAGAATGTGTCCTTAGTGTAGAAGAAAATAATCTAAAGGAAGATTTTCTTGATTTAATAAAGATAGCCAGACATATTATGATCAATGAAAGAAATAGATTACAGAAAGTCAATAAGACACAAAATGACAGAAGTTTGATAAAACAAATGAACACAGTAATCAAGACTATTCACAGAAACTTGTGTGATATAACAGATGTAAATAGGATACATTAATGTGCAGCTAAATGAATGACAGATAAAGTCTTTCCACAGAGACGCATGATAATAAGGGAAAGGAAGGGAAGAAATCAAATGCCATCATGGAAGTATCGAATAGAGAAAAATACAAAGCAATTAAGAAAAGAAGTGTCACTGTTAGAAGAGTACATAAGGAGGAACAGATAAAAAAAACTTAGAAAGTTAGACATAATAAAATCAATGTGCAGTATCAGAACAGACCAGAATCTATACTGTAAATAATAAACTAAAGAATTGGCACAGACAGAAAAACTTAGAACATAGGCAGATAAATATAAAGGAAAAATACAAAATAAGTAATTCATTGATGACCCCCAAAAAGTTTTATAGAGAATTAGGAAACAAGGCAAAAAGAATAGAAAGTCTACCTAAAAAAGACGAACTAGACATATTTTGGAGAAATATCTATTAAGACCCTGTGGAACATCAAAAATATGCTGAATCAGCACAAGAAGTAAAAGAAACAGAAGTTCAAATGTACAGGCTATGAAATGGGATGAGAAATTTAAACAAAATTAAGAAAAGCTCCTAAATGGAAAAAAAAACAGGCCCAGATGCAGTACCTAACTTTTGGCTGAAAGTATTAACATCTGTACTCAAAGATTTAGCCTTAAGTAGGAAATATTTATATGCACACACTGAACCGAGACCAGCCTAGTTAACAAAAGAAAAAACAATACTTCTTAAGAGTGAACCTATAAGCTATCCTACAAACTATAGACCAATAACTTGCCTTTTGGCGATGTATTATCTCTATACTGGAAATGATCCCTATAGAGTTTATACTCATTTAGAAGAAAACTCAGTCATGGCAACAGAGCCAAAGGGTAATAAAGGAAAGTAATTTGTTAAATAAAGTCATAATGGAGAATAGTAAAAAGGGGATGAATCTGAGTATGGCATGGATAGACTACAAAAAAGCATTTGATAACATCCCACATTCATAGATAAAGGAATGCTTACAGATATATAAGATACACACTACATTAATTGATATGTTACAATAACTATGAAACAGTGGCAAACCACTTTGCAGCTAAGCCATGATAAAGGAGAAATTATTATTCAGGGGATAAAAATTCTAAAGGGGATATTCCAGGGTGACTCATTGTCACCACTGCTCTTTTGTCTTACCCTTAACCAATTAAGCTGTCTACTTAACAGATTAAGTCATAGTTACAATATGGCTCCCGGAAAACTACAGATTGTAAAGACTTCACATCTTCTTTTTCTGGATGATTTAAAATTGCATAGTTTATCAGATCAGGAACAGAAAGCACAACTGCAAATGGTCAAAACTTTCTCAGATTATATAAGAATGCAATTTGGTCTTGATAAATGTGCAAAAGCAACATTTAAAGCAGGAAAGCTGCAACAACAGGAAAATATTAGTCTGGAAAAGGAATGTGATTTAAAGAAACTTGAGCAGAAGGGAATGTATAAATATTTGGGAATTAATGAAGGATCGACAATAAAACATGAATAAACATGAACAAAACTTAGAAATATTTTACAAGACTAAAATTAATGCTGAAAACAGCCCTAACTTCAAGTAACAAAGTCCAAGTTATAAACTAATTTTCCTCTTCCTGTTTTAACTTGCAGTTTTGGGGTGATTGGCTCCAAAAGGTGTTGAGATAAGTTGGACAGGAAACCAAGAAAACATGTTTCATGCTTATCAAATGTTACATAAAGTCACTGTATACCAAGATTATATATTCCCTAGTCTGAAGGAGGTATGGGCCTCCTCAAAATCAATTACATGTATAGATCTGCAATCGTAGGATTACATGCATAGCTGCTAAACTTACAAAATCCAAACATAGTGAACATTTTAAAACATGAGGAGAACAAGTTTAAGATGACTTCCCTGCTTAGGTTAGCTGAAGCATATCATGTCAAGCTGGAATGTAAAATGAACCAGAAGGAGACAAAAATCAGGCAGTAACAGATTGTGCCAAAAAAAAAACAAAAGAAAGAATATAAGGTGAAAGATCAGATGAGACAGCAAGAAATGTAGAAAAGGTGAAAGACAGCAAGTATAAGTACAGACAACTGCTGGAACAACCTCATGTCTATCAGGACCTGATGCAGGAATGGTTAAGAAGAGGTGAATTTAAACCAAAAGATAAAATGTTAATATTGGCAGCCCAGGATAGTCCCCTGAAGATGTCAAAGAAACAAACAGATGTATACAATGCAGAAATATAAGAATAATGTATAAGATACAGATGTATAAGAAACTAATTCAAGCTTACAAACCTCTCTTGATCAGAGATAAGCCCACTGTGAAACAAATCAGGGTCTGGCATGAAGGAGCCATGGAAAGTCTTAGGGGCTGCTTTGATACTACAAACTGGGATGTCTTCAGGCAGGTAGCCATGGTGAATAATCGGGTGAATATAGATGAATATACTGAGACAACTATGGCTTACATATCCAAATACATGGAGGATGTAACAAACATCAAAAATATTAAAGTAAGAGCCAAACAAAAACCATGACTAAACAGCAAGGTATACGAGCTGCTGAGGGCAAGAAACACTGCTTTCAGGGCAATGAATAAGAAAGGTCTGAGTGTGGCAAGGGCTAATCTAAAAAAGGCATCAAGGTAGCCAAGAGTTAGTATGGAAAGAGGATACAGAGATGTGTGGAGGATGCAAAAGACTCAAAAAGCCTGTGGCATAGTATTCAACAGCTAACTGACTACAATACCAAGGCAGCTCAGTGCGATGATAGCACTGAATTTATGGACAATCTAAACACATTTTATAATAGGTTTGAAGAGAAAAGCAACCTGGAGCCTGCAAAGCTTCTTAATGACCAAAAGGAGGCAGTACTCAACGTCAGTGCTGTGGATGTAAGGAACCAGCTGAGGAAATTGAACCCCCAGGAAGGTTGCTGGCCCTGATAACATTCTGGGGAAAGTTTTGAAAGGTTGTGCAGACCAACTCAGCATTGTCCTGATGGACATCTTCAATACCACACTTGGCCTGGAAAAAGTACCAGTATGCTTCAAAGTTACCAAAATAATCCCTCTGCCCAAAAAAGCCAACCCCCACCTGCCTAAATGATTACAGGCTCTTGACTCTTACATCAAATGTAATGAAATGCTTCAAAATACTGGCTAAAAAGCATATGACTACAATACTACCCCAGTCCTTTGACCAGCCGCAGTTTGTCTACTGGGCGAATAAATCAACTGCTGATGGCATTTTGGTGACACTTCATCTCACATTGGAACATCTTGAAGAGAAGAACAACTATGCCAGGCTGTTGTTCACAGATTTCAGCTCAGCTTTCAATATGGTGATTCCTATGCAACTTATAGAATAGCTAATCAACCTTTGCATAAATAAAGGATCCTCAATTTCCTGACTGGAAGACCAAAAAGGACCTGTGGTGGTAACAACACATCAGGGAGTATTGCAATCAACACTGGAGTACCCCAGGGCTGTGTGCTGAGTCCTCTACTATTTACAGTCCTTACCCATGACTGTTCTGTGAAAGCTAGCAACAACCATATCATCAAATTCACAGACGACACCATAGTGGTGGGACTCATATGTGGTGATGATGAGAGTGGGCATAGAAATGAGGTCGACTCCCTCACTGAATGGTGCAATAACAACAGTTTGTACCTGAATATCAATACAACAAAAGAAATCATTATTGACTTCATAAAACTCTGCTTTGCACCTGCCCCTCAACATCAGTAGTGAAGTGGAGAGTCCAAACTATTAAGTTGCTGGGGTACACATATCAGAGGATCTTTCTTGGATTACAAACCCAGGCCAGCTAATTAAAAAAAGCCCACCAGTGACTACACTTCATAAGAAGGCTTAGAAAAGCAAAGCTATAAATGCTCTAAATACTTTCTACATAGGAGCCATCAAGAGCATTATCACCAGTAACTGCACTGTATGGTTCAGTAACAGCACAATGGCCAAAAGGAGGAAGCTGCAAAGAATAATAAGAACAGCAGAAAAGATCATGGGCACTAGTCTTCCTACCTTACAGGAGCTCTTTGAAATGAGATGTAAAAAGAGGTCCCACAAAATACTGAGTGACACTTCTTATCCAGCGTGTGGTTGGTTCACTAAACTTGTTTCTGGTAGAAGGTTACGGAGTATCCACTGCAGGTCCTCCAGATTTATGAACAGTTTTTATCCAACTGCAATAAGACTCATTAATGTAGATGAAAATCTGGATATATTGAAACAATAATAGATTGTTATGCACTCATTCTTTTTTTTTCATATGGTAATTTATTTATTTATTTATTTGTGTATTTATTTATTTATTTGACATTTGTTGACCGGGTTAGTCCAACTGGGACAGAGCCCTTTTTCAGTGGAGACACGGGGAGAAAAGCTCCACAGTAAATATATACAACTTAAGTTGGCTTATAATACAAAAATATATCAGATAGACATAAATAACAAGTTAACATACATGGCAAATAGAAACAACATTTCAGCATGAGGAGGTACAGAGGAGAGTACAAGGAATAATACCTATTAACAATTAAAAGTTATATACCAGAACAAATTAAACTGGCTGGGAATAGAGGAAGATATGGTCAAGTAAGGAAAGACGAGAAGCTTAAGAGTGTAGGTTAGAAGCAGAAAGATAAAAAAGGTGAATAGCAGTGTTACAATAAAGATAAACAGGAAAAAGATAGGGTTTCACTGACGTAGTAGCAAGAACAGAGAATAGGATACATTAGAGAGATGAGTCAGTCAGGAGGGAGATACCACACACATAGTTTATTTTTCTTTAAGTAATAATTGTATGTATTCTCATTCAAGTGCAATTCCAATCACTTCCTCATGTGCAATATCACCCAATCTCACATCAGTGTAGAGTGTACTTTTACTTTCATGTGTTAATCATCTAGTAGTCAGTATTGTCCAGTGTATATAAATAGTGTACAAGCATGTGTGTCAGCTACCTAGACTTTTACTTTTTGTAATTTTTTTTCTTTTCTTTAATACCTTTTATGTCTTGTGATTTTGTGGATGTTTTTCCTGTAAAAGAACTGACACTCAGCACTTTGTTTAGGTAGCACTTGTGTTTCCTAAATGACAATAAAGTTTCTTTGAATCTTTGTGGCAAAACTGTTGCATTGAGGATTATGCAAACATTACAATACTGAAGTAGCTGAGAAACATTGGAAACATGAGCCACAGAGTATTATAGAAAATGATGAAGTTTATATCACATGGGATCACCCATTACCAACAGTTCAAAAACAGATGTGAGAAAACTAGACATGGTGGTTCATGAAAAGAAGACAAAGTAGCATTGATCAGTGAAATTGCTACATCCAGTGATTACAGTGTCTCACATACAAAGAGACACAAAGTCATAAAATACCAGTGTTTGCAGAAACAAGAGAGATTTGGAAAAAAGATACCCAGTTAGTTACAATAACGGTAGGAGCAATGGGTCTAATAAAACAGAATTTACAGTTGTATTAAGGTATGGTACTAATACATGAAACACCATATTAATTATAGAATGAGACAACTCTGGGAGCATTGCGGGTGCTGTGAAAAGCACTCTTGACTAACATCAAAGATTGAAACAGTACTAATTTCATGAACTTTAATCATACTTTGACTTAGGAATGGGGGTGGACTTCGAGAAATTAAACCAAGAGTCACCACTCTTTTATATAACTGCCCATAATACAGCTACTTCTTCACAATCTCTAACTATCGGACTATAACCTACCCCTGTTCATTACTCTCTCTATCTCCTTTTTACCTGGACCTCATCAATACTCCTTCATAATTTGTAACCATCTTCATCTTGTAATTACTTCACTGTCTCCTACTCAATATCTATTTACAGCTGATTCCATTTGAAAGTCACTGGACTTTTATAAGCTTGATATTAGCAAATATTTTACTGTATTCTTGTTTTAACTGCTGTGTGTTCATTAACTTTCATATAATTACAGTTCTATATATGTTCATTTACTATTTTATGCATGTGCATGTACTATTCATGTACATTTATTATTTGTTTAATTATCATATATTACTAGTCCATGTATGCATGTACATTTATTATGCAAATCTTGTAAAATTCTGTAAAATGGAGCATTTCTCCCCAGGACTCAGATGAAAATGGACTTGTGTTCAGTCAGTCTTTCACGGTAAAGAAAAGCAATGAATAAATAAATGTGCAGTAATTAATTAATTATGATGGGGGATTATTTTCAGAATTGCATTTCTGAGAATTCATGTTACTGGAATGGCAGGGATAGTGGTGTCACAGTTTACCAGCATATAAAACACAGAAACAACTGTAGTGGGAAACCACTCATTTTTTTATCCTACTGAATAGGCAATAAATGTACCATGACATCCATGATGTCCACACAATGAAAACTACACAAATCTATTTGAAAAATCTATTTGAAAAATCTTTCTGGGCTATATAATTTCCACTGGTTGTCAGTGTAATAACATATTATATATAATGCCTTGCATGTGGTCTGGTTGTCAGTGTAATCACATATTATATATAATGCCTTGCACGTGGTCTGGCTGTCAGTGTAATCACATATTATATATAATGCCTTGCACGTGCTCTGGTTGTCAGTGTAATCACATATTATATATAATGCCTTGCACGTGGTCTGGTTGTCAGTGTAATCACATATTATATATAATGCCTTGCACGTGGTCTGGCTGTCAGTATAATCACATATTATATATAATGCCTTGCACGTGGTCTGGTTGTCAGTGTAATCACATATTATATATAATGCCTTGCACGTGGTCTGGTTGTCAGTGTAATCACATATTATATATAATGCCTTGCACGTGGTCTGGTTGTCAGTGTAATCACATATTATATATAATGCCTTGCATGTGGTCTGGTTGCCAGTGTAATCACATATTATATATAATGCCTTGCATGTGGTCTGGTTGTCAGTGTAATCACATATTATATATAATGCCTTGCATGTGGTCTGGTTGTCAGTGTAATCACATATTATATATAATGCCTTGCATGTGGTCTGGTTGTCAGTGTAATCACATATTATATATAATGCCTTGCATGTGGTCTGGTTGTCAGTGTAATCACATATTATATATAATGCCTTGCATGTGGTCTGGTTGTCAGTGTAATCACATATTATATATAATGCCTTGCATGTGGTCTGGTTGTCAGTGTAATCACATATTATATATAATGCCTTGCATGTGGTCTGGTTGTCAGTGTAATCACATATTATATATAATGCCTTGCATGTGGTCTGGTTGTCAGTGTAATCACATATTATATATAATGCCTTGCATGTGGTCTGGTTGTCAGTGTAATCACATATTATATATAATGCCTTGCATGTGGTCTGGTTGTCAGTGTAATCACATATTATATATAATGCCTTGCATGTGGTCTGGTTGTCAGTGTAATCACATATTATATATAATGCCTTGCATGTGGTCTGGTTGTCAGTGTAATCACATATTATATATAATGCCTTGCACGTGGTCTGGTTGTCAGTGTAATCACATATTATATATAATGCCTTGCATGTGGTCTGGTTGTCAGTGTAATCACATATTATATATAATGCCTTGCATGTGGTCTGGTTGTCAGTGTAATCACATATTATATATAATGCCTTGCACGTGGTCTGGTTGTCAGTGTAATCACATATTATATATAATGCCTTGCATGTGGTCTGGTTGTCAGTGTAATCACATATTATATATAATGCCTTGCACGTGGTCTGGTTGTCAGTGTAATCACATATTATATATAATGCCTTGCACGTGGTCTGGTTGTCAGTGTAATCACATATTATATATAATGCCTTGCACGTGGTCTGGTTGTCAGTGTAATCACATATTATATATAATGCCTTGCATGTGGTCTGGTTGTCAGTGTAATCACATATTATATATAATGCCTTGCACGTGGTCTGGTTGTCAGTGTAATCACATATTATATATAATGCCTTGCATGTGGTCTGGTTGTCAGTGTAATCACATATTATATATAATGCCTTGCACGTGGTCTGGTTGTCAGTGTAATCACATATTATATATAATGCCTTGCATGTGGTCTGGTTGTCAGTGTAATCACATATTATATATAATGCCTTGCATGTGGTCTGGTTGTCAGTGTAATCACATATTATATATAATGCCTTGCATGTGGTCTGGTTGTCAGTGTAATCACATATTATATATAATGCCTTGCATGTGGTCTGGTTGTCAGTGTAATCACATATTATATATAATGCCTTGCATGTGGTCTGGTTGTCAGTGTAATCACATATTATATATAATGCCTTGCATGTGGTCTGGTTGTCAGTGTAATCACATATTATATATAATGCCTTGCATGTGGTCTGGTTGTCAGTGTAATCACATATTATATATAATGCCTTGCATGTGGTCTGGTTGTCAGTGTAATCACATATTATATATAATGCCTTGCATGTGGTCTGGTTGTCAGTGTAATCACATATTATATATAATGCCTTGCATGTGGTCTGGTTGTCAGTGTAATCACATATTATATATAATGCCTTGCATGTGGTCTGGTTGTCAGTGTAATCACATATTATATATAATGCCTTGCATGTGGTCTGGTTGTCAGTGTAATCACATATTATATATAATGCCTTGCATGTGGTCTGGTTGTCAGTGTAATCACATATTATATATAATGCCTTGCATGTGGTCTGGTTGTCAGTGTAATCACATATTATATATAATGCCTTGCATGTGGTCTGGTTGTCAGTGTAATCACATATTATATATAATGCCTTGCATGTGGTCTGGTTGTCAGTGTAATCACATATTATATATAATGCCTTGCATGTGGTCTGGTTGTCAGTGTAATCACATATTATATATAATGCCTTGCATGTGGTCTGGTTGTCAGTGTAATCACATATTATATATAATGCCTTGCATGTGGTCTGGTTGTCAGTGTAATCACATATTATATATAATGCCTTGCATGTGGTCTGGTTGTCAGTGTAATCACATATTATATATAATGCCTTGCATGTGGTCTGGTTGTCAGTGTAATCACATATTATATATAATGCCTTGCATGTGGTCTGGTTGTCAGTGTAATCACATATTATATATAATGCCTTGCATGTGGTCTGGTTGTCAGTGTAATCACATATTATATATAATGCCTTGCATGTGGTCTGGTTGTCAGTGTAATCACATATTATATATAATGCCTTGCATGTGGTCTGGTTGTCAGTGTAATCACATATTATATATAATGCCTTGCATGTGGTCTGGTTGTCAGTGTAATCACATATTATATATAATGCCTTGCATGTGGTCTGGTTGTCAGTGTAATCACATATTATATATAATGCCTTGCATGTGGTCTGGTTGTCAGTGTAATCACATATTATATATAATGCCTTGCATGTGGTCTGGTTGTCAGTGTAATCACATATTATATATAATGCCTTGCATGTGGTCTGGTTGTCAGTGTAATCACATATTATATATAATGCCTTGCACGTGGTCTGGTTGTCAGTGTAATCACATATTATATATAATGCCTTGCATGTGGTCTGGTTGTCAGTGTAATCACATATTATATATAATGCCTTGCATGTGGTCTGGTTGTCAGTGTAATCACATATTATATATAATGCCTTGCATGTGGTCAGTGTAACTCTGTATGATCTCTGTCTTCCTTACCTTCCTTACCTTAAACAGCAGTTGTTTCTATGTTGCCCTACCAGGTTCCTTCGTTCTTCTACTCTGGGACATTTGGAGACACCAATGGATCACTTGGATGCTTCTAGACCCCAAGCTTTTAGCAATCTAACCCTTCATCTTTGAAATCTTCTCCCACAATAATTATATACTGCAGTAAGTCTCTCAGGCGTTTATGAGCCTCCTAAAAAGAAATGCATTTGACTTTGCATGTTGCGGTTGATTGTTATTTATTGTTATTCCTATATTTTATTATGTATTACTAGGCTAAATGTATCCATAGTCCAAGCTATATTTTTCAATTTGGTTTGTAATGAACTTTTACCATATGCTTGTTCCTTGTTACTTATTCGTGTTTTATTTTGTATTAGTTACTTTTGTTTGTTTTGTATGGTATGATTGTAATGGTGCTTTGTAAACTAGCATGTAAATAAATTAGTACATCAAGATGAACATCTGTGAATATTACATAAATGTTATCTTACTTTTGCAACTGTAGCATCACTTGAGTTGAATGCATTATTGCTACTGACAGGCATATTAAAGACATTTATGTTCACTAGTAACACCCGATTCCTTATGTGATATAATCATCCACATTGTGCTTATCAAGAGCAGAGAATAATGTAATCTGTAGCCATCATATGTTCCATGCTTAAATTGCAATATTGTTATGATGTGTCAGATTCATTTCAAAGCAAGTTAGTCCATATTATTTGAAAAGAGGAATCCTTCTGTCATTAGAAGTAGTTTTCAAAACACTAAAAATGACATTACTTTTTATCTTTTTCATAGCAGAAGAAGACAGTTGCTACAGTATATACTTTGTCTGCTTAGAGTGCTACAGCACTCATGTTTTAGTTAAAAAAATGACTTTTAAACTGTAGCAAACTGTTTGCTAGAATGTAGCAAGACATTGCTACAGTTTAGACCAAAAACTCACTAAGCTAGACATCAACCCCAATATCACTAGATAGGTTGCAAACTGCCTTACCGATAGAATCCACAGTGTGAAAGTAGCTGACTCCAAGTCAGACTGCCGACCAGTCACGAGTGGAGTCCCACAGGGTTTGGTCCTGGGTCCTCTCCTGTTTGGTATCTACTTCTCTGAAGTCCAGGCCAACACAAAGGGACTCGGGCTGACAAAGTTCGCAGATGATCGCAAGTTGGGAGCCATAATTAACTCCCCATGACATCCTACAGAAAGGCCTTATTGAGACCAACAACTGGTGTCAGAACCATGGCCTTAAGCTCAATGCCAAAAAATGTGTCATAATCCCCTTTGGGAAAAACCCAGTTCCCATGAATTACCACATGGATGGTAGTCCACAGAACACAGAAGGTGTTATAAGAGATCTGGGAACACAGATTGACAGTAGACTCACTTTTGACCACCACATTGCGACTGTGGTCAGAAAGTCCTTCTATGTGGCATATCTCATTACTAAGGGTTTTGCATCCAGGAAGAAAAAGGTCATTGTCTCCCTCTACTCTTCCCTCATTAGACCAATCATAGAGTACAATGCCCCATTTGGCATGTACCTCACTAGACACCTGCAACAACTGGAGAGGCTGCAAAAGTACCTCACAAAGAGAATCCTAGGCATTAAACACTTGTCCTATATAGAAAGATTCAAAAAACTCCAACTATTCTCTGTCTCATATCGCCTTCTTAGAGGTGATCTCTGCTTGGCTTACAAAGCCATGTCTAGCCCAGCTCTGTTAGAAATGCTACATCTAAAGAAATCCTAATCCCTCCACACTACATGCTCCAGAGACCTCAACCTCATTTCCACAATCAACAGAACAAGCTGGAGTGACAGGTTTATAACCCAAAGACTGCCCATGCTAATGGAATAGACTTCCAATACATGTCAAGAGGAGCACCTCCCTGGCCCTCTTTAAGAGAAATCTTGATGAGTGGATGGGAAATAAAAAAATTCACCCCAGGGATCACTCCAGTAGCTCTACTCAACAGAGGCACTGGGAACTAAGGTCGGATGGCACGATGCCAGGGTAATCCTATGGGCTAGGCTTGTAAAGGCTCCAGGGCCTTTGGCCTAGTACACACATCTGATCCTATGAACTACAGTACTCAGGATTGACTGCAAATGCAATACATGCTTTTAAAAGCTAGTATTACATTAAAGAGAGATCAGGATTGCCTGGTCATGCTCCCCAACACTTTAGACCTGGGGTTGTTGCCCCTCTCACCCCACGCTAGCTGCACTACCTATCAAAAAGATGGATTTCTTTATGCTGTTACAGGAACTTTTGAAAACGTTCTAATAATGGGCAAGGAGTTTTTTGGTTTGTAAGTATAAAGGATTAATTTCAGTCTTCTCTATTTGTATCCATTTGCATTATTTTTTTTTTAAATTGAAGCCATATTTATAAATTCTTAATTTCATTCACATGAAAGCTGTGGGATGGCATCCTGTCACTGGTATCATTGGCATCCTGTCAGTGACATCAGTGACACAAGAGTGGAACAAAGAAACACAGCAACTTAGAAACATACTAAACAAGTGATCATGAGGATAGATTACTGGCAACTGGCACAGAGGTCGGGATGTAGCTCCTTTGGTACAGTCTTTGATTCTCTCAGTCCTTGATTGGATACTGTGTGGCCCTGAGCAAGTAACTTTATCAGATATTGTTCCTAGCTTGCCCCTGAAAATGGACTGTGTGTGTGCAGTGGGCATACCTCATTAACAAATAGAACTGTTTTATATACATACACACACACACACACACATATATATATATGTATATATATATATATATATATAGATATATATATATGTGTGTGTGTGTGTGTGTGTGTGTGTGTGTGTGTGTGTGTGTGTATATGCATGTGTGTGTACATGTGAGGTTAAGTATATGTGAGTGGAGCTTCATTAATTGATGCTTCTTTTTTGTAAGGAATGTGTGTACCTTGTAGAGGTAGTCACACAAGTATATAAAAAGTATCCAATTTAAGTATCTGTCTTTTTATTTATTAAACATGTGTAGCATATTTGTAAGTGAAAGCAGTCTGTTTACCATGGGCTAAATGGAAATCTATTTGGGTCAGCATGCTGCAAATGTCTTCTCTCATCCTGTTTCATTCAGTGCTACATTTCTCAGTTATCTGTTTACAAATATAAAATGAAATATAAATGTACACTCTTCATCTATCTGAACTGACACCGAGGACTTGGATTACCTAATTTAGAATTTTACAGTACAGAAATGGAACTGCTGTAGTTTGCAAGGTTCGCATTTTCATAGGTTAAATGGTAATTATTAACTACTCAGTGTTCTTTTAAGTGATCCTCTCTAAGGAGACTTATTAAATAATCTCATCAGGATGTCTGTGTGTGAACTAAACTTGCTTCAAGCTTTTCCTTTGAATAAAAAGCCACAGGCATTAAACATTCTGACAGATCTTTCCAAAGAAATTACTAGCATTTTGGAGCATCTTGCATTGTCACTCATTCTAAGTGGAGCTAACATTTTGAGCATTTTTATGCAAAACATTTTATATATCTTCAGTTTATAGTACACTAAGAAAAATAACACTGATTGTTTCTAATAAGAAAAATCTTTTACTTTCTGTTTAACCTGGGATCCCCCTCCTTGCCCACGGTGATATGTGAGTGCCAAATAAGGTAACAACCCTGTATTTTTTTTAACATCCAACCCTAAGTTCTACATCAGCCTAAGAGACTTAGAAGCTTCATTAAACTCATGGACCTTTGCTGTTCCGTTACTGCTTGTAACCTGCTGATGTAACAGCCCTGTATTATTTTAATATCTAACACATGTTCTACATCAGCCTAAGAGACTTAGAGGCTTCATTAAACAGACAGATCCTTGCTGTTCCATTAATGCCCATAACCTGCTGATGTATGTTTACCTTTTAGCTGTTCAAACTGCACTGTTATTGTTACCCATATTTGGCTGTTATGCATATCACCAAGGCAGACTTGCTCTCCTTTCAGCTGCCCTTATTTTCTCTTTCTCCTCCACGTTTTACTGTATATTGTAATTTGCTCTACTATTCAATTTCTATGTCTTAGCAATTGGCAATTCCATCCTGACAATGTTATTTTAACACACCTTGTTTTCATTTTTCCAATCAAGAAATAAAATCGAATATTCTTTTTTTTTCTACTTACGCTCTCCTACACTTTGCTAGACACATTCAAATACACTAGACTATCAGCCCCCCCCCAATTTTTTTATCTTCCTTCACTACATTTAGATTTTTCTTTTTTATTAATAACAAAAACTTCGCTGGAACTGCCAGTCCTTACTGATTATTTCTTGCAGTAAAATAAACAGCTGTGTTCGGGTCCGACTGAATGTTTTTTTTGACTGGTTACACTAGGTTCCCAAATGATACATGTGAGTTATCTTATTATCAAGGCTCCCATGATGCTTTGCATCATTTAAAAGCCTTTTGCTGGCATTCTGCACCATTTTCTATTTTCACTTTAACATGGGATCCCCCTCCTTGTCTGCTGTAATGTGCGAGTGCTAAATATGGTTCATTTTCTCAACTTTTTATGTGTTTTTACATAGGATATATTTCTAGTCTGCCTACTTACTGCTTGCTCACTGAGTCTCAATATTTGTTATACTTTTGTGCTCCAAACTACATGAACTAGTGATTTAAGCTATTCGTAGGGCTTGGAATTGTTCTTTTCTGCGTATTTTCATGTTTTGCATCTGGACATGTATCCAATATTCCCTATGTGGTTAAACTGTGCCCATAACATGCTATTAACTTGACAGTATGAAACAGCTTTCAAATACAGTATTGAACATTGAAAGGAACCCAATACTGTGAAACCAGTATTGTATTTTTTAGTATTTTATCCACCTCTGCCTGCTGGTTTAATTGTGCTCATGACATGCTGTTGAATGTATGAAACTGTTTTTGTGATACTGTATAGAATATTGAAGGAACCTCATACTGAGCAGACATTATTGTAATTGCTAGTTTAGTAAATCACCTCTGTCTACTGAATATCTTAATTCCTCACCCCTACCTCCTTTTTGTTTCTATACTGGCCTTAGGTTGCTAATATACTTGTTAATCTTTACTCTCTTAATTATACCTTCTCAAGCTCCTCTTTCTATGTCCTTTGTCACTCTGCAACTACATACTTTTCAAGATATACTGTGCTCTTTTACCACCAAACTTACCTTTCTTCTTTTTCATTCCTAGGTAACAGCCCTGTATTTTTTAACATCCAACTCCAAGTTGTACACCAGCCTAAGAATCTTAGAGGCTTCATTAAACCAGCGAACCCTTGCTGCTCCCTTACTGTACATAACCTGCTGATGTACATTTAATGTTTAGCTCTTCATACTGCACTATTACTGTTACCCATATTTGGCTGTCCTGTACATCACCAAGACGGACTTGCTACCCCTATTTTCTCTTTCTCCTCCACTTTTTACTGTATACTGTAATTTGCTCTACTATTAAATTTCTATGTCTTAGTAATTGGCAACTCTCTCCTGAATATGTTATTTTAACATACCTTGCTTTTGTTTTTCCAATCAGGCAATAAAACTTAATATTCCTGTTTTTCTACTTACGCTCTGCTATACTTTGCTATACATATTCACATAGCTAGACTACCTTGTCAGCTCTCCCTTTTTTCTTTATCTTCCTTCACTACATTTAAACTTTTCTTTTTTAATAATAATAAAAACTTCACTGAAACTGCCAGCCCTTACTGATTGTTTCTTGCAGTAAAATAAGCAGTTGCAAATGGGTCCAACCAGCTCTGTTCACCCTAGCTATGCTCAGGTTCACTCAACTCCCCTAACCTACCCCAAATTCCTACCCACCCCCATGACTCCTACATGTGTACCTTCAAAAAATCCTCCCACTAATGCTTCAGCCAATCAAATCAATACCCTACACTAAGGAGTAGTAGCGGACTTACTCTTAAATATACTACATCTCTAATCATCCCAACCTACTCCTACTAATCTTCCAATGCATTAAATACTCAGTTATACTACACAATAGCCAAATTATTCATATATATTCACTACATCTCTGCCACTTCATACACCACAATTTTACTTGCTGTATCTCCCATCATTTACATCTCTATTTATTAGTAAGTTTAACAAGCCTCCACTAAGGTTACAATTAAATAATATAATGTCCTCAACACTTTATAACCACAGCTTTCTAGCTCAACTCTTCTCCTGACGGGTTAAACACTCTGTGGTCATCCTCTGCTCAACAGACTCGCCCAGCAAAATACTTTATGGAAGAGTTATAAATCTGCTTAAGTTACCTATCTGAAGCAGCTCAAAAAACAAACTAAAAACCATAGCTTTCTAGCTCAACTGTATGTGTTCCTTCTACTGTAAGTTTTCCACACTTTTAATGTTTTTAAGACTATCTGCTTTTTAAAAAGTGAACTGCTCCTTATCATTTAAAGTATTACTACAGGGCAGGTGAGCATACATGCAGGTTTAGTTTTTTCTGGCTGTAGTAACTTACTTTGGCCACCAGGCAGCACAACCTCAGCAGTCTACATGCTGCTCAAGTGTACATTATTTTGAGGAACGTACCTCATTTAGGGTCTTAAAAAGTTTATCTTTCACAAAGTTCCACATTGAAAGGGTCTATCATACATTCAATTTTGGGAATATTTTAACTGATATCCATGGTAAATAGAGCTAAATCATATTAATAATTAATTAATTAATTAATTAAAGCATCTTTTTATAAGTAAAACCAACATATTTAACCATCCTATGAGCTTTCTATTTGAAGTTGTTAGTAAGCCATTAGTATGTGTTCCACATTTTGCCCATTTGTTCCACATTATGAGAGGCAATGTTCCTCATTTTGGTGATGGAAGGTTGAGAGCTATGGCAGTCTACCATTTCCCTTGTTTGTTTTAACTAACAATAATGCCAATAGCTCTTAGTTTAATGTTATTTTAACTCTCAATAGTTCCAGTATATGTAGGTTTAATGTTGTCAGCCACATTCGAGATTGTTATTTAACCCCTAGTGCATCTTTTGTACCCTTTGTCTCCTGTTTTTAAATTTATATCTGCAACATTTCCATCTCTGGCTTTGCTCTTTTTTTACCTATTCAGCTCTGATTTTCGCAGTTGCTTTCTTTCTGATTGTTATTTTCAGTGCTGTTTCACACTGCTGACCTGGCCCTGTCAGTACTGGTTCCAACTAGCTAGACCACTGTGACATCCATTCCTCTCTCTCTCTCCAACCCCTCTCCCAGTTGCTTTCACTTTCTTTTCTTTCCAACCCCTCCCCTAGACTCTTTAACTTTCCCGTCCTTCCTGTGGCACCATCTTTACCTCTCTGAATCCACTCTAACCCTTTCCCTGTAGCACTGTTAGAACGTCCTTTACCCCCCTTGCATGCTTTCCTTTGAACTTACCTTCCACTCCATTGATTGTTTTTTTTTTTTATTCTTTTGCTCTTTGACCTTGATTCTTCCTTCCCTTGGTATGCTATACCGCCATAATTGTTATATCTCTCCTTCCACCAGGCTTATACTAGCCAATACTTATCTCATCCCATCCATCCTATATGGTGCATCTATCCTCACCAACCTGCAATCCTCTTTCAAAACAAAACTCTCCTCTTCCTATAACAAGATATCAAAATTTGTGGCAGGTCATAGAGCCATTTTTCACCATTGTAATTCTCTTCACAAACTAAACTGGCTTGACTTACCTAACCTCCTCACTTATACCCAACTCATCCAAGCACACAAACTCATTTACAACCCCTCTCTTTGTCCCTCCCTAGCCACTACCTTTGAAATGCATGAACCAGAATGATTTCTAAGATCTAATTCCCAAAAACTAATTAAATTGCACAAACCCACATGTCCAGCTAGGAATCACCTAATGTCCTTCTCTCTTGCACATCTCTGGAATTCTCTACCACCTCCTATCTGCATCACCAGCAGTCTCTGCTTATTTAAAACACTGCTGCACTCACACCTAACTTCACAATGGAAGTGCACCTGTTCCAATCCTACCTAATCCTTCTAATACCACTTCCTATGCTCCTATAACTAAATACGCCATCACTGCTTCCTATAGTTCCACAGCTCTATTGAACTATTTGACCAACTACTTAACAGTTACCCTATGCTGCTCCGTTTGTAAAAAAAGTGTTTTTATTGCTGTTTAATGAATTATACTGATGTATTCTATCATTGTTAACCTTTTCTTATCATATTTACTTTGTATTCCTATGAGATAATCTGTAATGTAAATGTGCAATGTGTACTATGTATTTGTATTTTTCTGGAGATTTTCTCCCCAGGACTCTGTTGAAAATGGGATCCTTGTGGCCCATTGGACTATCCTGGAAAACAAGCTGCAAATAAATTAATAAATAAATAACAAAATGCCACCTTCTTTGACGCTCACTTCATTGCTAGCATATCTAACCTAGTGCAATCCTCTGCTAATAACATAACTTCACTAAATAATGCTCCTTTTGATGTCTCACAATATTCCCCAGCTTCCTCTCTTACCTTACACTACAACCAGTCCCTACCAATTATGTAAATAAAACTTCTACAAAAATTCAAATCTTGCACTAATTCATCTGATAATCTCCCAGCTGAATATCTTAAGCTTGCCACTGAAGCCATTGCCTATCCAGTCAGTATTCTTATCAACAGGTCAGTTATTGAATCTCATGTCCCAAGCATCTGGAAAACGTCCTACATTATCCCACTACACAAAGGAGGTAACTGTTCTGATTTACCTAACTAATCCCCCATTGCTATCTTATCACCTTTGTCTAAAATACTGGAAAAATGTATTCACACAGAAATCATTAATTATATTCTACAAAATAACCTCCTTTCCTCCACCCAACATGGTTTCAAACCTAATCAGAGCACCATAACTGCCTTAGTATCACTCATGGATACCATAAATAAAGCTAGAGATTCTGGTCAACTTGCTTCCACAATATTTTTAGATTTTGCAAAAGCATTCAGTATTGTTTCACATAATACATTATTACACTGACCTTCCTCACTTGGACTCACACCCACATCCGTTAAATGGCTCACAAGTTACCTCACAGACAGACAACAGTCAGTAAAATAGCAAGGATCACTTTCTTCCTTCCTACCATTTAATCCAGGAGTATCCCAGGGCTTCATCCTTGGACCTGTCTTATAGATTCATAGGTGTTTACTATGCTAATGACCACAAGGGCCTTTTTAAGCCTAGCCATGCATCGCAAATCTCTGACAAGTTCTGATACCTTTGATAAGTGTAAGCAGGGGGATTGGGAGATGAACCATTTACAGGTTACTTGTGTCCATTAGAAACATAGATGCCAAACCAGGGATGAATTTCTGGTTTCCCATCCAATTGTCCAAGTTTCACTTGAATTGGGTTAGGGAGGAGTTCTGCTTCATGTGGATGGGGAGCCTGTTCCATAGATGTGGTAGTCTCTGGGATACATACCTATCTCGTTAGCAGGACCTGTTTATATCACAGGCAAGGTTTAAGTCTTTAGAATGGGTAGTTCTGGTGCCGTTTGTTTTGTGGATATGCAGAAGGTCCATCAGAGGGGGGTCTGACAACACCCTATATGCCAGGCATAGATTTCCCCTCAAAAGACTGTAGGAGACAGAATACAGGAATAAAGCCTTGAGGTGGTCTGCATAGGACATTTTACTTACGCCCTGTATCTGTTTACTGAGGAACCTCTGTGGACATTCCAATTGTTGGAAATGCCTGGTTAGGTACATGCCAAAGGGGCTTTGTACTCCATGATAGGCCTGATGAATGCTGAATACAGAGGAACAATGACTTCCTTGGACTTAGATGCCATACCATTGTTTATAGGTTGTGCAATATAGAATGATTTCCTCACCACTGTAAACACATGATGGTCAAAGGCTAGATTACTATCTATGTGTGTCCCTATGTCTCTGACTACTGGGTCAACTCTAAGGGGTGTGTTGTCAATATGATATTTACCAGGGATGAATGACTTCCCAAAGGATACTATTATGCATTTCTTGGCATTTAGTTTTAGTCCATGTCTCTGACACCAGTTGTTTGTCTGTGTCAGCCCCTCCTGGAGAACATTTGTGTCAGTGTGAGATTCAATGGCAGCTCCTAATTTGCAGTCATCTACAAATTTAGGCAGCCAGAGACCAAGAGACCACTGACACTGGCCATGACTTCTGAGAAGTAAATGCCAAAAATGATCAGTCCAAGGACTGATCCCTGAGGGACTCCACTTGTGACTGGCCTCTTTGTAGAAGTGGACTCCCCAATTCTAACTTCCTGAGTCCTGTCTGTGAGCCATTCCGTTATTCACTGGATGACATACAGGTTTTTGCATAACCTCTTGACTTTGTCAACAATGCCCAAGTGGGGTATTGTGTTAAATGCACTGGCCTGGTCAAGGTGGGCAGTGTGAACAATTCTGCCTTCATCCATTGGCTTTGGTGACCTTATCAAAGAAGTCCACCAGGTTGAGTAGGCATGATCTGCCCTTGACAAAACCAAACTGAGTTGGGTCCAGTGTCTGGAGGTTTACTCTATCTCTATTGATCATCTCCATGATACTTCTTTCTATGGCTTTACATATAAGACTAGTGAGACTTATAGGTCTGTAGTTTCCAGAGTTTATAGATGGCCCACCTTTGTGCAGAGGGATGACTATTGCCTTTCTCCATTCATGAGGCATGAAACCTATTTGGAGGCTACAGTTAAATAGTAATTCCAGAGACCCTGATAAGTCATGTTTCATGCTCTTTAGAAGGCATCCTGGGATATTGTCTGGGCCCATTGGTGCAGTGTTCTTGGTCTTACAGAGAGCAATAAGGACCTGATCCTTAGTGATGGTAGGAGGAGTTCTATTTGATAATATTTCCTGAGAAAAGGTTGAGGGGAGAGAGGAGTACAGTTTGAGCTGAATTTATCTCCCTGGACGTTTTCTATGTCTTCTGGCTTAGTATAGGTGCCTCCATTTACAATGAGGTCTGCACACAATTGTGTATTGCCTTTGAGGTTGCGGACAGAGCTAAAGAATGTGTTGTGGTTGTCCTTGGCTTGGGAGGCCAAACTTACCTCAAATTTGGCTTTGGTAGACTTTATTTGCCCTCTGAGTTGTTTGTTTAGTTTGATGAGAGTGCTTTTATCCTTCTGGGTGCTGCACCTCCTAGTTATTGCCATGACTTTCTTCATCCTGTTATACAGCCGATTGATTTTGTGATTCCACCAGGGTGGCTTGTTTTTTGAGTTAGTTCTGTACTGCTTCCTGGTGGGTACAGTTGCCTGTATGCAGCTATTAACATCCTTGTACAGGGTTTCTGTGAAATGCTCTGCATAGGCAGCAGTGTTCTCAGGGTTTATAGGGGCTTGAAATTTTGCCAGGTTCTCACGTAATAGCAGGAGGTTAGTCTTAGAATAGTTCCTGAATATTCCAGGTTTAGCTGGGGATCCAGATTTTATTTTTACTTTAAAGGAGATCATTTTGTGGTCTGGCCTTACCAGGGAAGACATTACAGTAGGGGGTGTGCAGCACTCTCCCATATTAGTGAGGACCAGATCCAGTATGATTATACCCCTGGTTGGTGTATTGACTATCTGGTCCAGGGAGTTTGTGTTTACAAAATCCAGGCATCTCTGTGCATGTACATTTGATGTCATACAGGATTCCCAGTTAATAGTTAGGTAATTAAAGTCACCCATGAATATGGTATTGAGTTGGATGGTTAGTGTTTCTAATAAGTTTAAATACATGGTATGGATTTCCTGGGTCATAGAGGTGGACCTATAGCTTGCAAGGAAGTAGTACTGGATTCTGCCTATGGTGATTTGAACATGGAGCAGTTCTAGTGCATTTCCCTGTTTGACCAGCCTTGAAGTTTATTTATCTTTGATGTAAATATAGACAGCTCCACCTTTAGTCCCCTGCCTGTGAAGTAACTGGTCTAAATGTGCGGTAGGCATTATAACCTAGTACTGTTGGTGTGCTCTCTGTGGCTTTAAACCATGTCTCAGTGACCGCACAGATGTCCATATTCTCTAGGATAAAGAGAGCTTCTAGAGAGTGGAGTTTTTTTAACTTCTTCATAAACAACCTACACTTATCTACCTGCCAAGCCTCTTTAGTTCAGTATGGCATTACTATTACCTGCACTGCTAATAACTTACCTGAACTTCAATAAGTTACTCAATGATCTTTCTCATCTACTGAACTCTGGCTTTATAACTCTCAACTGCTTCTCAATCCTAAAAAAAAACTAAACTCCTACTCTTTGTCCCAAAAAAACTGCAAGAATATAAAACAAATTTCAAAATCCATTCCCTAAATAACACACTGATTGAAACTGCTCCACACACCAAGCTGCTTGGCATAGTTATTGATGATAACCTAAAATTTAACCCCCATATGCAAAATAGCATAAAAAAACTCACCAGAAATTAGGGCTGCTCTACTGACATTCATCTTTTCTTAACCAGTCTAAATACCTACATATTACCTTCCCTCTTGTATGGTGCCAACATTTTTATTGATCTTCAGTACTCACTCTTAACAAAACTTGAAACTTGCTATAATAAAATTGTAGAACTTACCACCAACTCTTCAAATTCCACTCAACTGCATTGCACTTCAATCTTTAAAATGTCTAGAGCGTCCACAATGCTCACATACTTACAACTCCTAACAGCCCACAAAATTATCTATAAGCACACTGCCTGTCCTGCACTAACATCTGTCCTTTCTACCCTTCTACCTATTTGCCTAATAGATCTCTAAGATCCAAAGACAAACAACTTCTTTCTGTACACAAGGTCGATACAACTGCTGGAAAATGCCTATATTCCTATTCCACTGCTAAAGCTTGGAACAAACTTCCCACAAACATTAGATCAAAGATCAACTTCCACTCATTTAAAATCATTCTAAAGGAATACTTAAGCAAAACATGGATCTTTTCCTGCTCCAACCCTACGTGACACTATATCCTTTTCTATCTACCCCAAACTATATTTTCAGAATATATGTTTCTCCTTCTCTTTCTCCCTTCTTCTCCCTTTCCACCTTTTAGTTCTCCATCTACTATCTGTAATAGTCCTAAACTTCTCTTTGTAATCTCCATACCCCACTACCTTAACACCCCAGCTACTCACTTTTCTCACTCTAGCTCCTTGCCCTATGCTCTTATATTTCCCTCATTGCTTTCCTACATAACCCACTTGCTGCATATCCCTTTTTCATCCCTTACCCTGTTTCCTTCTCTTGTGTTTCACTGATTGTCACTATCAAATTATAAATAGTGTCTTATAGTCTAATTTTCCTCCCACAATAATGCATTATATTATTGTAATAATTTCTACTTGTAACTTGATAGTCTTCTGTTCATCATGTGCTTTATTGTATACTTTCATTGTATTTATTGTCTTAACTTCTGTATTAATATTTGTTTTTATATGCATTTGGAGCTTTCCTCCCAGGCCTCTGCTGAAAATAGGTCTCCCTGGACCCAGTCAGATGTTCCCAGTAATCAAATGCCAAATAAATAAATAAATAATAAATACTGCTGAGTCAATGGAATATCTGTCATTTCCACATTTTTTTCCTGACTGGTTAAGTAACAGAAAATATGATGATCTGCCACAAAATAGCATTTGACAAAAAATATGTAGGTCCCCCTGCCAGAACACTTTCTGTTGTGATTTAGGAAAACTTTTATAATGAACTTGTACTTATTCATAGCGTTGGTCACTGGAATAAATGTGTCTAGTTATTGTCTACAGCAGTGTTACAGGAGCAGTGCAGTAACAGCCTGCTTGTCCCTGGAGGAGTGGTTACTACCTAAAAGCTGTAGTTTTATTGGCCATCATTTTGGGTCAATTCTAAACTCCTTGATCTCTCTCTCTTAAAACCAGGCTGCCTCATGGTTTTGGCATCTTTTCAGGCTTGCTAGTTGGTGCTGAAGCACCTACCAAGGGGAGAAAACGCTGAGAGAAGAAAAGGAGCCACTTTTGTGATTTTAAGTATTTTCTTCTGATTTTTTGTTAAGTTTTACTGCTTTGCCACCTACTTGTTGGCATTTTTCGCCTTGCTAAAGTTTATATCTGTAACAGTAACAGTACTTGGAACACATCTAGAGCCTGTTTACTGCATTTCCTGTGTTGCACTTAATTTAAAATTGTTTTTTCTCTAAAAACTGCATTTTACTTGATTTTGGCCTAGCACTCAAGTGTGGGGTCATTTATTGTACTGTTGTGATTATTTTGCTGCTTGTGTATCTCTGCTACCTTTAAACTACAACAAAAAGAAAAAAAAATATCTTGCTTTTTTCCCACTTTCTGAAAGTTAAGAAAGTTCAGTTACTGATTTGCTGTTCTGAACTGTTTGGAAGTTTCTAGAAGGCCAGTGCTTGCTTGGGCTAAAGGGAAGTCTCTGTGTTCACCAGTGGGAGTGGTTAACACTGAACAGCCTGCCTGTCCCTGGAGGAGTGGTTACTACCTAGAAGCTGTAGTTTTATTGGCCATCATTTTGGGTCAGTTCTAAACTCCTTGATCTCTCTCTCTTAAAACCAGGCTGCCTCGTGGTTTAGGCATCTTTTCAGGCTTGCTAGTTGTTGCTGAAGCACCTACCAAGGGGAGAAAATGCTGAGAGAACAAAAGGAGCCACTTTTGTGATTTTAAGTATTTTCTTCTGCTTTTTTGTTAAGTTTTACTGCTTTGCCATCTACTTTTTGGCATTTTCCGGCTTGCTAAAGTTTATATCTGTAACAGTAACAGCACTTGGAACACATCTAGAGCCTAATTACTGCATTTCCTGTGTTGCACTTAATTTAAAATCATTTTTTTCTCTAAAAACTGCATTTTACCTGATTTTGGCCTAGCACTCAAGTGTGGGGTCATTTATTACACTGTTGTGATTATTTTGCTGCTTGTGTATCTCTGCTACCTTTAAACTACAACAAAAAGAAAAAAAAAAAAATCTTGCTTTTTTCCCACTTTCTGAAAGTTAAGAAAGTTCAGTTACAGATTTGCTGTTCTGAACTGTTTGGAAGTTTCTAGAAGGCCAGTGCTTGCTTGGGCTAAAGGGAAGTCTCTGTGTTCACCAGTGGGAGTGGTTAACACTGAGCAGCCTGCCTGTCCCTGGAGGAGTCGTTACTACCTAGAAGCTGTAGTTTTATTGGCCATCATTTTGGGTCAATTCTAAACTCCTTGATCTCTCTCTCTTAAAACCAGGCTGCCTCGTGGTTTTGGCGTCTTTTCAGGCTTGCTAGTTGTTGCTGAAGCACCTACCAAGGGGAGAAAACGCTGAGAGAAGAAAAGGAGCCACTTTTGTGATTTTAAGTATTTTCTTCTGATTTTTTGTTAAGTTTTACTGCTTTGCCGCCTACTTTTTGGCATTTTCTGGCTTGCTAAAGTTTATATCTGTACCAGTAACAGTACTTGGAACACATCTAGAGCCTGTTTACTGCATTTCCTGTGTTGCACTTCATTTAAAATCGTTTTTTTCTAAAAACTGCATTTTACCTGATTTTGGCCTAGCACTCAAGTGTGGGGTCATTTATTGCACTGTTGTGATTATTTTGCTACTTGTGTATCTCTGCTACCTTTAAACTACAACAAAAAGAAAAAAAATCTTGCTTTTTTCCCACTTTCTGAAAGTTAAGAAAGTTCAGTTACAGATTTGCTGTTCTGAACTGTTTGGAAGTTTCTAGAAGGCCAGTGCTTGCTTGGGCTAAAGGGAAGTCTCTGTGTTCACCAGTGGGAGTGGTTAACACTGAACAGCCTTCCTGTCCCTGGAGGAGTGGTTACTACCTAGAAGCTTTAGTTTTATTGGCCATTTTGGGTCAATTCTAAACTCCTTGATCTCTCTCTCTTAAAACCCTACAACTCTCTTTTTGCGTGGTTTTGCGCACTGAGCAGTGTCGGGCAGCGCCGCCTAAATAGGTTTAAACTATTCCAGGCTCCACAAAGTCTACTCTTTACTTTTTCCCTTAGAACTGTTCAAACTCTCAAAGTAATCACTCTATTCTCTTTCTAAAGCCCTGCACTTGCTCAGCTCTTATAAGGAAACACTAACTAACTAAAACACTACACCCTCCTTGACTTCTCATAAGTATTAGAATCCCGATTGGTCCTTCCTGATCAAGTGAAAAATCAGTTCCCTTCCCTAATCTGATCAGTAAAAAAACAGTTCCCTATACTAATCTGGTATGTCCAAGGGTCAGTTTCAAGGTTACTCTCAAGTCCAGCTGGTGAATCTGGGAATTTTGAGGCAATGTTACAATTGCCTTATGTACACAGACAACCCTCTCCTCCTTCCAACAAACTCTAATACATGTGAGAGATGCAGTTACACAGTCAAACTGGAAGCAGAGCTCTCTCAACCCAAGACTGGCACAGTCAGTCAGGAGGAAAAGGTAACTACCCACACCACAAATCCAGTCTCACACAGACCTATAGCATCTGCATACCCAACACATAAACACACAAAAACATACTCAGAGGCTTTAAATAAAAATCTGCCTAAACAGCAAAGACCTCCTAAGCAGATATCCAAGCAACAGCCACCCCTCAACAATACCCACAAGTCACATATCTCACAAAATCAGTGTGCCTCACAGTCACAGCCCTTAAGGCCAAACAACACACCAAATACACTTGTTATAGGGGACTCTATTGTCCGGCACACTGACATCCCACTCATCAGACTGAACAAGGAGAAGGTCACTGTAAGCTGCCTGTCGGGTGCCAGGATCCGCCACATAAGGCAAGCACTCAGGTCACTCCAAAGCAAGTACAAGTATGATTCCGTCATTGTCCATGCTGGTGTGAATGACCTGAGACGTACCTCCCTGGACTACATGAAAAGAGACATAGAGGAGCTCTCTGACCATGTAGCCCAGGCTGGTATGACCCTGACCTTGAGTAGCATCTTGCCCTCACCAAGAATGATGCCACAGTATAAAGACAAAATGATCAGTTTCAACAATTGGCTAAAGTATTGGTGTCATTCAAAGGGGATCCAGTGTCTGTCAGCCTGGGATGACATGCTCGACAAACCACGTTGCTTCGCTAGGGACAGCTTTCACCTGTCACCCTTAGGCTTTTGTATACTGGCCAAGGCTCTTGCCACCCCATAGTGCCTTTTTTAGGTAAGGCTCAAAAGACAAACCCACCTCCATAGACAACCCAAAGATAAAAAAACTAAAGGCGATGCTACTCAATGCCAGAAGTCTAAACCTCAAGATGCACGCACTCGAGACTCTCCTCAATATGGAGAAAATCGATGTCTGTGCAGTAACAGAAACCTGGTTCAAGGCTCCTGAGAGCACCCCAGCACTACCAGGTTATAACTCATACCATGCATTTCGGCCCCAAAACTCGGACCGAAGCACAAAAGGAGGGGGAGTATCTATATTCATCAAAGATACCTACACCTCCAGGTTAGTGGCACTGCATGAAGCATCGTAAACCATCCATGTGCAACTAACAGTGGGCAAAACTGCCTTTCAGTTTGTAGCCTGCTACAGAACACCCTCCCTATTACAGGAACCCCACTTGGCATTCCTGAGAACACTGGAGAATATGAAGGTCTCTCCAAACACTATGTTATTGGGTGACTTCAACTACCCAAACATTGACTGGGAAAACTGCTCAAGCCCAAACACCCTCGCCCAACGGTTCCTTGAATTTATAAACTCTAACGCAATGGAACAACTGGTCACCACTCCCTCAAGAGGGAACAACATATTGGACCTGGTCATCACCAACATGGGGACTCCATGTTCCACATCAGAGGTAAACCCCTCATTGGTAAGATCAGACCATAAACAAATTTCCTTGGACATCCATATCCCGTCCCCACCCCCAGCCAAGGACATCACTGTAAAGAATTTCTCAAAAGTCAACTTTGCACTTCTCAAGACTGAGGTGGAATCCTTCAAAGCCCCTGGGCCAGAGGATAATACAGCCCAATCCACAGAATCTTTTACAAATGCATTCTATGAGCACCTGCAAGAATGCATGGATCATGCTATCCCAAATAAAACCAAGACTCACTCCTCCAAAAACAGGGGACTGGTCTGGTGGACCCCAGCCATAAATAAGCTATACAACAGAAGGAGGAAGCTACTACATGACAGAGCAAAATCCCAAAAAAGGAAGGCATCTCTGATCAGAATTAGCAAGAAACTTCGATCCCTCATAAAATCATCAAAGGCCAGTTTCGAAAGAAAAATTGCCCTAGACACTAAAGAAAATCACAAGGCCTTCTTTAGTTATGTCAGGAACATGGGTGGAAACTCCCAGATATGCTCTGAATTGTTGCATAATGGTACAAAATATACCGCACCTACAGACATAGCCAACATCCTGGCAGACAGATTTAGCGCAAACGTCTTCCCCCCTTCCCCCCCAAAGGAGCAAGCGCCTATCCCAACTGAATGTAACCTCCCTGACATCACAGATGCACAGATGAAAGCTGCCCTCTCCAAAGCAAAAAACACAGCATCTATGGGACCGGACGGTGTCCCAAGCTGTGTCTTACATGAACTCCAGGAAGAACTGAACCCTCACATTAAGTCACTGTTCAAACTTAGCCTTACTACAGGATACTTACTCAAAGAATGGCATACAGCTACAGTGGTCCCACTCCACAAAGGTGGTGCCACAACGGACCCCGGAAACTATCGCCCCATAAGCCTGACTAGTCTGGTCTGTAAAGCTATGGAGCGTATTATCATGGAACTCATAAACAAAGACATTGGGAGCCTCCAGACACTGGACCCTACCCAATTTGGCTTTGTTAAGGGCATATCTTGCCTCTTAAACCTAGTTGATTTCTTTGAAACAGTTACCAAAGCCATAGATGAGGGCAAGGTAGTCCACACAGCCTACCTGGACCTCGCAAAAGCCTTTGACACAATACCCCACTCAGGCATCATAAATAAGCTTACCAGCTTAAATATCAACCCCTATATCACAAGATGGGTTGCAAACTGGCTCAGAGATAGAACCCACATGGTCAGAATCGCAGGTGCCATGTCCGAATCCAAACCAGTTACAAGTGGCGTCCCACAGGGCTCAGTTCTGGGACCTCTCTTGTTCGGTATATACTTCTCTGAGGTTCAGGCTAACACAGGGGGATTATGGCTGACAAAGTTCGCAGATGACTGCAAACTGGGGGCCATAATCAAATCTCCAGCTGACACAAGCATCCTCCAAAAGGGTCTCAGAGACGGATGCTTGGTGCCAGAGCCACGGCCTCAAGCTAAATGGTAAAACGTGCATAGTCATCCCCTTTGGGAAAAACAAGGTGCCCACAAATTACCACATAGGTGGTAATCCATTAAGTACGAAAGAAGTAATTAGAGATTTGGGGACCAACGTAGAAAGTAATCTCTCCTTTGATAATCACGTTGCCAAAGTGGTTAGAAAGAACTTCTATATAGCCCACCTTATCATGAAAGGGTTCACATCTAGATCAAGAGAGGTCACTGTGCCCCTCTACTCGTCACTCATCAGGCCCATAATTGAATACAATGCCCCTTTTGGGATGTACCTTACCCGACACCTGCAGCAACTGGAGAGACCCCAAAAGTACCTCACCAAGAGGATCATGGGCTACAAACAGATATCCTATGCAGCTCGACTAAAGAAACTCCAGCTCTACTCAGTTGCTTACCACCTACTCAGAGGCGATCTTTGCCTGACGTACAAAGCCATGTCAAACCCAGAATTAATGGACATGCTCCACCTCAAAAAATCCAAGTCCCTTAGAGCTACACGCTCCAGGGACCTAAACCTCAGCTCAAAAATAAATAGGACATGCTAGAGGGACAGATTCATTTCCCAGAGGCTCCCCTCACTCTGGAATAGAATCCCAATTCATGTTAGACATAACCCCTCGCTGACCCTCTTCAAGCGAAATTTGTGGACGTGGATGGGAAATCGCAAATTCACCCCTGGGATCTCTCCTGTGTCCCTGCTAGACAGAGGCACAGTAAACTAATCTTAAAAGGGTACCTTCTGTAACCTACTTTACAGAGGCACAGTAGGCTAATCTAATAGGGAGGCGGAAGCCAAATACACTCTGGCTAGGCTTATAAATGCCCTAGGGCAGATAGCCTAGAATCTACCTATGAACCTATGAACCTATAAGGCAGTGTATCAGACTGCCTAACCCAAAACCAACAAAGGAAACATCCTTTGCACCTCTGCTACTTAGTAACAACAGTTCTATTCAACGTACTATTTCCAAAAGCAACTATTTTGTAATTGCTAACCTGTCTTATTCCTGTCCTACAACACCTATTTTACAAATGTGACAGGCACAAGAATATTTCCGATTCCTTTATTAAATTGAATTCATAATTCCTTTTTTCCATCCATGTTTTGACATTGAAAATTGCTTCTTGAACAAAATGTTGTAGCATATTATTGCATCTGCAAATATGTATATATGTATGTTGGTGTGTGTGTGTGTGTGTGTGTGTGTGTGTGTGTGTGTGTGTGTGTGTGTGTGTGTGTGTGTGTGTGTATATATATATATATATATATATATATGTATATACATATATATATATGTGTGTGTGTGTGTTTTTAGCATTACCTTTTTTCTGTAAGTATATCTTGTACATTTCTTCTGTGATCAGATTCACCCAGGCTGTACCTGCAAATGGTCCATTGAGATCAGTGCACTACCCAAGTAAACAAATATAAATAAATAAATACTAATTTATCAAGTGTGTTCTACATGTAATGCCATAAAAAGATCATGCTTGTAGTATCGTCCCTCACTTAATATACTTGAAAAGCTGGTTTATGAACATACATGACAGCAACTAGTTTCTCCTTGAACTTTTCAAAAATATTACCTACCTATTTTAACTGTTAAATATTATCTCTCTTCTCTGTTATATTCATTATGTTGAATAAGCCTTTTTCTAAGTATTCTGGTTCTAAATATTTTCTAAGTCATTCATAGGATCATAGGAAGTTACTAGGCTAATGGCCCTAAGGCTTTAACAAGCCTAACTAAGTTACCCTTGTTTCCATGATCAGCACCTATTGCCCCTGTCCAAGAGAGACACAGGTGGAACCCCTGGGGTGAATTTACAGTTACCCATCCCATCGGGGGTCCTTATTACAACACCAAAAAGACCAAATATTGAACAGATGAAAACTCGAAAATGTCGGTCATCAATGTGTTTTTTGTGAGATTGCGGTACAGTGAAGATTGGAAAATGTGCCTTTTCCTCACTGTAGTGTGATCTCGGAGTTGATATATATAATTAGTGGGGGGGGAGCAATTTCGAGGTACGGCATTTTCAAGTTTTAAACCATTCGACATTTGGTGTTTTCGATGTTGAAATATAGACCCATCCAATAGTCCCGACTGCATTTGAAGAGGGCTAATGAGGTGCTCTGTTTAACATTAAGTAGGAGTCTGTTCCAAAGCTGTGGTAAACTCTGGGAGACAAATCTGTCCCTCCAGTAGGTTCTATTAATGTCACATACCAGATTAAGTCTTTAGAGCAAGTAACCTGTGTGCCATTTGACTTGCAGATATGCAGCATTTTCAATAAAGCAGGGTCAGCGATTGCCCATACACAAGGCAGAGATCACCTCTGAGTAGTCTGTTTGAAACAGAATAAGGTGACAGTGATTTCAGATGATCCTCATAGGACAGATGCTGAAAACCTTGAATTTTCATTTTGAGGAACCTTTGTTGTCTCTCCAATTGCTGCAGGAGCTTGGAAAGGTACATACCAAAAAGGGGTGTTGCACTCAATTATTGGCCTGATGAGGGAAGAGTATAGGGAGGTCATAACTTCTTTTTTTCTGGAGGAAATGCCTTTACTTATGACATGAGCAATAAAGAATCCCCTTCTTACCACTATGGAGACATGGTGATCAAAGGTAAGGTTGCTGTTAACCTGTGTGCCCAGGTCTCTCACCAGTGAGTGCATACTTAGGGTGTTGTTACTAATGTGGTAGTTAGCAGGAACATCGTTCTTACCATTTGTTTTACATAAGACCTTGTTGTACGATGTTGACATCATTTGGAAATTCTATGACAGCTCCCAGCTTGCAGTCATCAGCAAACTTTGTCAACCACAGACCTTTAGTTTTAGCTTGGACTTCAGAGAAATAGATTCCAAACAGTAGAGGTCCCAGGACTGATCCCTGTGGAACACCACTGTTTATGGGTAGGCTGTTGGAGGTGGATTCCCCTATTTTGACTGTATGGGTTCTATCAGTAAGCCAGTTGGTGATCCACCTAACAATATAAGGGTTGATACCTAGCTGGGTGAGTTTGTCAATGATGCCTGAGTGCAGTATAGTGTCAAAAGACTTGGCTAAGTCTAGGTAGGGTGTATGCACAGACTTCCCCTCATCCAGGGCCTTGGGGACTGTCACAAAGAAGTCCACCATGTTTAACAGGCATGATTTTCCTTTGACAAATCCAAACTGAGTAGGTACATGGTCACTCATGCTATCGTTACTTATTGTTCTCACTCATTCAAATCCAAACTGAGTAGGTACATGGTCAGTCATGCTATCGTTAGTTATTGCTCTCACTCATTCAAATCCAAAGTGAGTAGGTACATAGGTTCATAGATTAGCACTAGGCTAACTGCCCTTGCGAGCCATTTTAAGCCTAGCCAATTATCCCCTGTGAGATTCAAACCCTGTACCTTGTGTTTGCAAGGCAAACACCTTAACCATTAGGCCATCCTCCCAACATGATCAGTCATGCTATCATTGCTTCTTGTTCTCACTCATTCTTCTGAATATATCAAGTTTGTTCATTACATGAAATGAATGCCTGTCTGTTTGTAGAAGGAAATGGCTACAACTATCCATTTAAGCTCCGTGATTAATTTGTTTAATAATAAATGTGAGTGGTATTCACAAAAGGACAAACCTGAAATGAACCATCATTTTAATGCCTGTCTCTTAATTTAATGTTGCAGTAGTATTATCGAGCAAATGTTCTTTCTAAATGGAACATGGGAATGTGCATTGGCCAGCTATCTATCAAATACAGACACTAAAGTGTGCACCTTCTGTATGTAAGCATCAGGCCTAACCACTTACCAGTGTAGGTAAGTGACTATAAAGGCAAATTCCTTGTTAATTGGTAACAGCATATGAAACATGAATGCTTATTTTAAATGTGTTGTTCACTCTATTGCTATGGAGTCTTTTTTGTATTAATATAAGATGGTTCATTATATAAGTTTCAAGAGATAACATTTCAGTAAATTGTGTGTTGTGTTATATATTCCATCAGATCACAGTACAGTTATAACAGGTCACCAATCCCAGATGATACTCAAAATCTAACACAGTGTCAGTTTTGAATGTTCTCACCACTCATCCTTAGGTCTCCATGTGAACCTTATGTCTGACCTGCTTAGTATTATGGATAAAGGTTGGGGCAGCCAGGATTCAAATCAATATTTTCAAGTTTAAGTATAACTTTACTGGTAATGCTACCTGAAAAGGAGAACACAGTTATTACATTATTCTGCTATGCCTTCTCCCTAGTCTAATAGTAAACCTGACTTCCCCCTCTATCTACAAGAGCTGTGATCTAAAGTAGCTTTCATATGTCCCGCAATTCTATCTGTTCAGTCACTTAATATAATCAGAAAAAGACTCACCCAGATAGATATCCTAATTGAATGACATGTATACTTCTGGACATCAAGACAAAGGTGTGTAAGTTTTCTTAAAAGATCATCCCAAAATGGTAATTACTAGGTAAAACAATCATCTTTGTTTTAAATGTTTCTGTTTCTGTGTGCAGTCACCTGGAACCTGTATTCTAATCTGACATCTGATCCAGCAAGATGCTTTCACTTAAGTACCCTTAATTTAATTTGTTTTGCTTCTGAATGAACATTCTGCACCTCTCTAAGCCAATTTCTGCACTGTCTTCAGCCGGTACTACTGAAACACAGCTGATCTCCTAAAAGGACCTTGTTCCAAAAAACTCAATTTCCCAAACTCTGTTGCCATTTATACCCCTTGGAAAAGCCAAGCCTTGGTTGCATCAGTAAAGATCTATAGGACCTGCTGTGGTAGGGTCTTGGAAGTTAGGGGATTAATGACTGTCTTTGCACAAATGCAACTTTAGACTACTACTACAGGATTTTCTTAATAGCAGATTCCTTGTCCATAGCTCTGTAATATTTTCTAGTATTATTTTTTATGCATATCTACCTTCCATATTGCTCACCCTACTTTTATTTATAGATACATTCTTGCATCCAGACAACTGGAGCTGGTTATTTCCTAGTTATTCAGATTTCTAATAGCATGAAAATATCTTAGGTGCCTTTGTCTACACCAGCTAAAACCGAGAATTGATTCTTCTATCTACTGTCCAACTGGCATTGCACTGAATGGCAATTCAGTGATATCTGGGGCAAAGTGAACAAGAATACTGGCACTGATAAGGAATAAGAAAAATGTCTGTTGCATTGCCCAGTCTCAGTATAAACTTAGCTCCAAAAGTAAACTGAATGATAAACATTTTAAAATGAACCACCTCATTGAATGTCCTGTTAGACACTTTCCTTCACTCATTACTAATAACGTGTATCATCTCTAAGTTTTCTGACCCAAGCAGTTATTCTTTACCTGTATTTCGCCACACACCTTCAACTTGCTCATAGTGTGCCATCTGTGATATATTGGTATATACATCTAAAAGATAATGTGCTAGCTACAGAAAGGCTGTATGCTATATGGTACTCCTTGTTCCAGAGTGTGCATTCATATTAATGTCCCCATGGAGAGGCTGCCCCTTCTCTGGAATAGACTTCCCATACACATCAAACAGAGCACTTCACCGACCTTCTTCAAGCTCAACTTTGATGAGTAGATGGGAAACCACAAATTTGTCCCAGGGGTTCCACCTGTGTCCCTCACTGACAGGGGGGACAGGTGCTGACTGAGGTTTCTTTTTGGGGATAAACTCTTGGCTAGGCTTGTAAGGGTCCCAGGGCCATTAGCCTAGTAACGTCCTATGATCCTATGACATCTTTGTGATCTCTGTGTTATTTATTCACCATCCTGAAAAAAATGTGCAGATATTACATTCTAACAGAAGTTTAGACATATCTGAAGAAATGAATAATTACGTTTGCTGAAACAGACCTATATTTGCTTTTGTGAGTTTAGTTGCTTAGACCTACAGAAGTATAATTCTCAGCAGTAAATAATCCATCTACAGACATGAGAAATTTTTTTTTCACTGCATGGCAATTTAATTGAAATCAGGAAGTGTTAGGTCCAAGAATTCAGTTTACTCCTCGACTTGAGCAAAATAGCTGAGAAGCTTGAAAAGGTGCAACTCTGCTTTTGGTTTGTATCTGTGTAAGAAGACTTGAAAACTTATCGTACTTTTACCTTTAAAGAAGGGGGAAAAAGACAAAGTAGTAAAAATTAAAGGTAATCCCCAGGATTCAATAAGTTCTGCGTAGGCTTCGCACACTGCCTATATGGAGTTTACATGTTAGCCCGGCAGTGCACATCGAGCAGTAATGTGCAATACGTATTAATTACATGTGGCATACCTAAGCTAGGTTTCGTGGTTGGAAAAAGTGTTGCCAGCCAAGAAACCATGTAAGCAAATGTTGATGTCATTTTTGTGCAAAGCAGGGCACATACGGTTCTCAGATTTTCACAGCATGCCACAATGATCACCAGGGCTTCACAAATAGTTGTCAATCTGTTAGTGCAACACATCTGCAAAAAGGCCAAATTAATGAGGGGACAAATAACCATAAATAGGGGCATATGTGACATAGATGTCACATAGAAATGTGTTGGAATGTAACACTCTAAACCTCTAAGAGCAAGAAATCTGAACAAAGCCATAAATAATGGGGGGACAAAGGCCCGTACATAGGAAAAGATTCTTAATATTGCTCTTCCAAACTTAGAAAGTGGATAGAATAATAGGATGTACAGTAACCTGCACTTTCTGATGAGCATGAAGTTTGAAAGTCAAATGTCTGTCATCAGTTTCTGACTTTAATCTGCAATAACATGCCAATGATTTGCCAGAAAATCAAAATGTTATGAGGAAAAGATGAAAAATATGAGGCAAAAACTGGACATTCTGCACAAATCAGGACAGTTGAGAGGTATGAACTCAAATGTATGCAATATTAACACACATCAGTCCTGAGATCATCCCAGTGATATGGCAGAAAGCCACATATCTGATAAGGAGCATATCTGGAATCCTGGGAAGAATTGGACAGCAGAGAGGTATTAATGTGAAGTATATGGTCCAAACACTGTAGTACAGGACAGTGTACATACAGAGCAGAGTATTATGCTATCCCATTGCTGGCATTCTGTACTGAAGCTGTGTAAATGATCTTTAACAGGACATGTACTGCCATGTAAAATGAACACTCAGAGGAACTGTGTGTATTGAATAGGGACACACACACATGAATTTTAGGAATGAACACAGGGAAAAAGGACAGGTGAAACTACCCAATGTACAGCAGAGGAGGGCATGTCAATGGGATATGGTTGTAGCAGCACAAAGTGACATAACAATGAGGAGGATATCTGTGTGAGGTAAGCATCCTTACATGAATAATTCAGGGGACATCTATCACAGATCTGACATTCAATTGGGGTAGGGTGCATATTGTGAAGCTTGTAAACTGATATGCTTGGATATAGGGTCTCCAGCAAGGTGGGCAGAGGTAAAGGCTCATGGAAAACATGACAAGAATCATCCACAATCATGGACAATATCAGAATAATAACACCAGTAATTCCATGTCTATGTTGTAACATATGTGATTTACAGTGACAAGAGATGAGTCTGTACACATACGCTTGACCAACTATTATGATACCTCCACTATGCACACTGTCCTGTCACTGTAACATCTGCTGCAGCAGTTATGAGGGACACTGCTATACCTGTATGCGACAGTATGGGTAATGCAGGTTAGTTGCCTTGTGTACATGATATATATATATATATATATATATATATATATATATATATATATATATATATATATATATATATATATATGGCACAACCCACACTGTCATGAATGAAATACATGCCATTACTGTTGTCAAAACACCTATGTATGTAGTGTGTGCATCAGCAGAACAGGTAACACACATGCATCTGGTCTAACAACTTGATTGGTGTTCCACACTATCAGGCAGTCATGTATATTGTAAAGAAAATAAAGCTAGGTATGGCCAATAAGTTGTATGATAGCTCACTGTGACAAAGGTGGTACACTTCAATTACACATTATTGGAAGATGTGTTGGGAGGTACATGATGAAGGGTGCTTTGTACACTGTTATTGGTGTGATGAAGGCTGGGAACCATGAAGGTATCATAGTCTCAGATGTGGATGTCCTTCACATACCCCAGTACTTGTGTCACATTCAAGAGAGTAGTCAGCACTGTGACCACATGCTGGTGGATGTAGCACTTACCATCTATCCAAGCACATGGGTCACATATCTATTGTTCTGATTATAGGGTGTGATGTCCACATTATTCCTGGGTGGTGCATTTGTTTCCTGAATTAACAAATCCCCCCATGTGTCTTATCAATGCAGGTATTACGTGTTGCTATTGTTTGTGTTATACTAATGTCAGAGTTGCAGTCAATGACTGCCCACATTCTGTAGTACTTCAGGCAGCTGTGCGGGCACAGCATGTGTATTTCATCTGTGATAATCCATCACTTAACTAATGGGCAGGAAAGGGCCTAGCAGACAGCCCTGATGTATGGACCTGATCAATGGATCTGAGTTATAGGTCACATCACACATTTCATCATAGTGAGATGCCATGTATGTGACAGAGTGGTCTACCTATTTGGTGATATTGTGGTTTATGGACACATATGACAGTGCTGAGTGAGTACCTCAGTGTGGATCTGTATCAAATCCATTGACCTGGTCAAGATCCAAAGATGATACTGTTGTCATCATGCATGCCATCAATGACCTATTTCAGGACATCTATCAGATGTAGCAGACATGATGTAGCATTAACAACTCACACATGTCTGTTCCACACAACCAGAATATAACTAGTGTACATGTAGAAGAGGTCCATGATCCCATGTTGGTCCACCTCACAGTTGAAGAGAGCCAAGATATCTGTATACATGCATGTATCAGGTGCTGTCCCCTCTACTCAGATGTATGCATATTGATGTACAGCCTTGTATGGGAATATAGCCCATATGGAGGGTGTGTAGAGGTATATATTCTACAGTATCATAAAGGCGTAAGTGCTGAGTCACACCATAGGCAATCTGTGATGTTGCCACAGGCCATTGCCGCCATATGATAGGCGTGGAGGAAGTTAAGACAATGCATACTGCCTATAGTGATCTGGCCTAGGGTTTTAACACAATCCCGATGCAGGTACCATTGAGAAACACTCCCAGCTGGGGATTAAACCTTACATCAGTAGATAGATAACCAATTGGGTCACCAACAGAATGCATACTGCGAACGTTGGTGATCAGCTAGTACCAGTAGAGCTGTCACCATTAGCAAACCCCAGGGATCTGTGTTTGGCCCTTCACTGTTTGGTCTCTATTTCCTGATAGTTCAGGCTATTGTCTTAACAAGTCTGATGATTCTTGCATATTGGGTGCAATCACTGAGTCCACCAATGGTGATAACATTGTACAGGAGAAGTTAACATAGACGAATGAGGACAAAGACACACAATCTACAACTAAATGCATAAATGTGTCTTTTTTATGTTGTCCATCAAAAAAGTGGAATTCCTTGTTAATCACAGCATTGACAACAGTCCTGCTATGCTGACACCCAGTGATACAGCACTGGGAACACATGTAGGTAGCAGTCTAACCTTCGACCACCAAGTGTCCACACTGGTATTGAAAGACTATGTTGTGCACATCATACATCATGCCATCATATGCAGATCTTAGGTCTATTTGACAACATTGTAGTCAAGCCACATCAGAACAGTAATAGAGTATAATGCTCTTTTCTGCATGTACCTCACCAGACACATGCAGCAGCTGGAGAGATCACAGGCTTTCTCAGAAAAATAACACAGGGCCTACATACCATACCATGATGTATGTGGATAGAGTTAAAGCCATGTCACTGTAATCTGTCTGATATAGGATGAGGTGACATCTGTCTGGCCTCCAGGCCAATGTCCAATCCTGCCCTGGTGGGAGTACTGCATATCCAAAAATCTGATATAGCTGAAGGCATCAACAGTATCTGTTGAGAAGAAGATAGTATCCCACATACTGGTGTAAAATGTTGTCTATAATATCAAGCAACAGCTCACACACACACTCACACACACACACACACACACACACACACACACACACACACACACACACACACACACACACACACAGTTGACTGCAGTGAGAATCAAACCCTACCAACCTAAGGTATACAGACTACAGAACACAGTAGCTTTCGCAAGTGCCACAGTTCAAGTCCAGATTGGACTGTCTCAGACTACACTTTATAGCTGATGACATCAGCAGTGGCTGTTGAGGAGAAGATAACAGTGTCCCACATGCTGGTGTAAAATGCTCATTGTGATGTCACTCAACAGCTCACAGACATGCAAAGTTGACTGTACTGAGAATAGAACCCCTCTCTATCTAAGGTACACAGACTACAGAACACTGTACTTTACTCAAGTGCCACATCTCAAGTCTGACTTGGACTATGTCAGACAACACTTTATAGCTGGTGACATCAACAGTGTCTGCTGAGGAGGAGATAAAATGGTGTCCCACATGCTGGTGTAAAATGCTCTCTATAATGTCAAGAAACAGCTCTCACACACACACACACACACACACACACACACACACACACACACACACACACACACACACACACACACACACACACGCGCACACACGCACACACACGCACACACACACACAGTTGATTGTAGTGAGAATAGAACCCCTACCTATCTAAGTACACATAAACTGCAGGACATAGCACTTTACATAAGTGCCACAACTCAAGTCTGATATTTATAAGACTGCAGGTGGACGTATCATAGATGATATCAGCAGGCCATGTGGGGAAAAAGATGTTGATTGGACAGCATTAAATGGATGTGTAGCTATCTGCAAGAATCAAAAGGCTATCAGTTCTTGGTATTGGAGCAATAACTATGGGATGCACACGTCTGCTCTTCTGTCTAAAGACACACACAAACAGTTGACTGCAGTGTGACTAGAACCCCTACCTAAGTACACAGACTACAAAACAAAGAACGTTATGCAAGCTCCACATCACTAGTCTGACTTTTACACAACTGCAGGTGAAACTTAGTAGATGAGATCAGCAGACCGTGTGGGGGACATGAAGTTGGATGGGTTGCATGGAATGGATGTCTAGGCATCTGAAAGAATCAAAATACTGTCGATATTTGGTATTGGAGCACTAACTGTGGGACTCACACTTCTGCTTAGAGACACATGCACCCAGTTGCCTGCAGTGATAACAGAACCCCTACCTATTTAAGTACACAAACTACAGAACACCGTGCTATATGCAAGTGCCATGGCACAAGTCTACAGGTGAACATATAGTAGATGACATCAGCAAGTCATGTAGGAGACAAAATGTTGGGAGGTCTGCAAAGGCTCATATGATCATAGGAGGCTACTAGCCTAATGGCCCAAGTGTGTTTAGAAGCATAACTGTGTAAAAACAGAAGTGCCTTTATTGAGCATAGTTGGATAGTCATTGTAAGCAAAGTGATTTTGTTAGCAGCACCAATTGCCCATGTCCATGAGACACAGATGCTACCCCAGAGGTGACTTTACAATCATCCAACCAGTAGTTAAGGTTGCACTTGAACAGGGTCATTAAAGAGTACTGCTTCATATGCAGTGGGAGCCTATTACACAGGAGTGTGAATCATTGTGGGATATATCTGTCTCCACAGCTTCTTATGTTAATGACACAGGCTAGGTTGAGAACCCTGGGCCAAGTTATTCTTGCCTGATTTGATTTGCAGATCTCTGACATTCCCAGTAGGGCAGGGTCTGAGACTACTATATAGGGCAAGCATAGCTCACCTCTCACCAGCCTGCATGATACAGTGTCATGTTTGGAGGTCCTGGAGTCTTCCAGGCACAACCCTGGGTTTTCTCCAATTGGTGCAGGTGTCTAGTGAGGTATAGATGGAAGGGAGCATTGTACTCAATTAGTTGTCTGATAAGGGTAGAGTACATCAGAGGTATGACCACCCTTGTCTTAGATGTGATATCCATATGTATGATGTCACAATGCAGAATATGTGTGTCACCACTATGGACACATAGTGATGAAAGTGTAGATTGCTATCAATATGTGTTCCCAAGTCTCACGACACTGTGTCTGAGCTTACAGGGGTGCTATGTATATTATAATCAGCAGGAGTACTTCATTGCCAAAGGGAACAATGAGCCATTGTATGCTTTATGGTTCAGTCCATGAGGTTTGCATTAATCATGTCTGTGGCAACCCCTTCTGTAATATGTTACCATCATTGGAAGACTGTATATTACTGCCTCCAGATACCAGTCATCTACAGACTTGGTAAACCACAGGCCATCTACCATAGCCTGTGCTTCAGGGATGTAGTTTGAAAACAGTTGAGGGCATAACACAGATCCTTGTGGTATTCTAATGGTAAATGGCTAGTGGTTGAGGTGCAGCCCCCAACCATGAGAGTGTGTATGTTCTGTCAGTGAGGCAGTTGTCTATCTCTCTACTACTGCATGGCTTAATTCCCACATGGAAGATCTTCACTATGAAACACGAATGGGGATAGTGGCAAAGGTCTTGGATAACTCAATATAGTGGTATTTCCTGTTATCCCTCATCCAGGTCTTTAGAATCAGTATCCTAAAAGTCCACATGGTTCAATAAGCAAGATCTATCCCTGACAAAAACAAAATGGGTCAGGTCAAGTGTGTTGAAAGCCACCAATGTCCCTGTAGATATTGTCCATGCTGATTCATTCCCTACCCTTGCAGATAAGGGTTTTTAGGCATTTGGGTCAATAGCTGTAGTATGCTACCAGATTGATGTGCATTGCATAGCACACAACATTTGATATTACATTTTGTACCATGGTTGATATATGTGTGGAAAAAGTAATGAAACACCAGAGTTGCAGTGTTTGGAAGGGTATGTATTGTAAATATATGACATATTGTTAAATAGGGCCCTCAGTTTGTAATGTTTCCATATGTAATTTCATGTCATACACAGGGAATGGACAGTAAACAGCAGTAATTCAGCATAATATGTACATTTCCATAGCACGGTGAGCATTGGGTTAGCACAATGGTTACCAAAGTGCATATGCAGGCATAATACACATGTTTGTACATAGCTAAGTAGTGCACAAACGCGAGCGGCATTGCTAAAATCTAACAGTTAGTATTGAGTCTATGAAATATACATGCTGCTTAACTGACTCTGTGGCAGCACATGTTAATACATTGATACATTCATTACTGGGGCCAGATGGTACTGGGTTTGAATGCAGATTCATGTAATATTTGTAATTTGTAAATACTTTTAAATACATTGTTGACATTTGCCATTGCTATGCACTGGTGTGCTCTGCACAGCTTTGTGCAATAATGGATTAAAGATATGAAAAGGGTAGATAGGACAGTGGTGAAATGGGGAGTGAGTAGGGGGGAGAACAAAGGGAAAGCAGAGCCAGAATGTCCAGGAGGGAGATAGGAATGAACAATAGCTATCCATTTCTTTAACAGTGAAAAGTGAACATATGTGAAAAATATTAACTGAATTTGAGCAGTCACCTCCAGAGACAGGGGTTACCACAACACAATGATGTTGTATAGCCAATTGGACCAAATCTAGAGTGTCAAGAAGGCATGTGTGTGAAATGGAGAGTTATGTATGGGACATTTTATTTTTTTTGGAGAGAGATGGGAATGTTGGTGAAGGGATGTAGGAATGTCTGGGTCAGGTAAATTGGGTAGGTGTGGAAGCAACTGCAGACAGACAAGACAAACAAGACAACAGACAGGGATAGTGACAGACCCAAAAGGTTGGGGGACATCATGATTTTGGTGAGGATGGGGACATCCTGAACCCATGATTGTCAAGCTAGGTGACAGTGAAAATCAAGTCCTCACCCACTGGACTGTCATCACTGTTACCTCACTCTGCCACTGACTGTAGTTCTTGATGGCTACCTCTGCTCCTCCTGGTACTGTGTAAAATATGGGAGAGCAGCATCTACAGCCGGTGTGGGCATGCACCAACAGTGTGGCACACAACCCTATAAACCAACCCTGGCAACTCAGTGTGGATGATAAAATCATCACCACTGCCACTACTCCTGGAGGGAACCACTGGACCAGCCTCCAGAGCAGGACTACCTGAGGAGACAATGGAGAATGATGGTTTGCCACCAATTCCAGTTATCATGTTTACTGGGAGTGCATACACTGAAACTGTTGTGCTCCACTTACCATCTTGTAAACATGGTGCTTGGCATTGTGCACCTCCGAGCACTGCATTTGAGAGATGGTAAGCAGACCACAACAGTGCCAAGAAGTGAGACATTATACATAGTTGCAGTTGCAATTTCAAGGTTATTGGATGTACAGGCAGTTGTGCATGTGTGTTAGGCAAATGTGAAAGCCATGCCAGTCCAGATAGCAGGAATACACTTACAGGAATATAGTACACAGTATACCCACAGTCATATATCTGATAATAAACATGATAATACATAGATATATACATAGATAACTGACACAATACTAGTGTCTCAGCCTTCATATTTATTTATTTTATTCATTTATTTTATATTTGTTAACCGGGAAAGTCCGACTTGGAATGAGCCAATTTTCAGCAGAGGCCCGGGGTGAAACGTTTCAGACACATGTCTTTGTAATGTAGCACCTGGAGGAAACCCACATGAACGCAGGGAGGACATGCAGACTCCACACAGAAGGCACACCAGTCGAGAATCAAACTGGAGAACCTCTTGCTGTGAGGCGACAACACTACCGCTGCACCACTGCGCCGTCTGTAATAATATAATTCATATAAGCTACTATGTCAAGTGTTATAAGTGACCAGTGACTATAACAGGAAGAAGAACAACAGTAAAAGTGTATGGAATATTCTGCATTCCCCAGGACCATGTGTATGGCAGTTTTATACTTACACCTGTTGTCATAAGAAGGTTGAGAAAACACTTGTCTATGTTGCAGTTTATTGCTATAAACTGAAGTGTAACAACAGTAAAACAAAGGCTGCACATGCTATATTAAAATCCAGGAGCATCTGTACTCCAGCCCTACAGTTGCACCTGCTGCCACAGGACTAGTTGCATGACATTCCCTATTTTACTAATCACTCTTAAGGTCTCATTGTTAACCATCATGCAACATCACTTAGTGGGATTGCACGATGCCTAATAGTATTAATTGAATGCATCCGGTTTCTATTTTTTGGCTGTCTGGGTCCTGTTTGCTTCCTATGTGAGCCAGTTGTCCAGTCTGTGCACTGTCGCACAAACCAGATAAACACAGCCAAACTTGACATTCATTTTTCTCCAGCTTCCTTGTTTGTTCTAAGTGGCACATCTCACTAACACTGGCTAATAAAAAAAAAAAAGAAAAGAGAGATGTAGCTGAAATGAGGAAAAGCAATCTATGACATACCCACTAGAAAATGTTGGTACACATGAGATGTTTCTACATAGGTCTGAAGTGAACTCTCACTGCAATGCACGTCCATAACACAAGATGAGTCCTTATCCCTCTTTGCCACACAAACAGTTTTGCAGCAAAGAACTTAACTCAATATGCACACAACCAAGTGCAACAGCATCTATAGTGCTATCAAACCATACAAGTGGTACTTGTACATTTATTAGTTTTGGATGTAATGCACCTAGTGATTACACAACCTGTCATGATCGTTGCTTGTAAATATACAGTTCTGTCTTACATTTCTGTGTGGTTGTTGGCCAGTCTTCATTTATCTGTGCAGTAATCTGAGCTTAAAATGTGTGATGATATTAATTGGAAATAATATCATATGCAGTTGCCAACAAATGAAGGGCAGATTGGATGTTAAGGAACACAAACTGTGACTTGTGTGCTGCTTACTTACATTTCCAACCTTACATCTAACACTTTGTAGATCTAACCCTGACACACTCAGTGGAAGTAAGGAAGCCTGCAGTGGTGTTGTATTTTAATTCTCCCATCCACTAATCATTTATAGTTGTAATTCATTAAAAACAAACACTGAGGAAGTGCTGGCACTATGTTTACATCTCCTACCTGGATCCAATTTTTGGAGATTCAGCAATTCTAATGTGTTCACACTTCATTTGCATCTTCACTGTGCTAAAAGCCCTGAATCTACACCGTATGAAAAGGCAACGTGTAGCTAGGCAAACTAATGGTGAGGAGACTTGTTTATGTTGGGAAGACTGCACATAATGCTGTTTCTTCGGGATATACCTGTACAGAGGAGTAATGAACTTTACAATGTATGCTTTGATTTGGTCAGCTACATACTGCATATCCTGAAATGTATTTAAGAAAAATCTGAAGCAAAGGCTTTTACACTTTTATCTGTATGCATTAGTTAAAACTGTACTGATGGCATGGGCATGTTTGGCAAGTCATTTCAGAGGTATACATGATTGTGAATACATGAGAACGGAATGCTGGATGATAAATATGCACAAATTTTTCAGGGGCAGTTCCTTTGATAATGCTTTTAACATTTCAAAAATGGTTTGTTAGCAAAATGTGTCATTTTCCTGTTCTTGAGCAAAGGTGGGTTACTATTATGGCACAACAAAAAATAGATTGTTCTTTTCTGGGGGGAGCAAGGGGGAGCTACTTTTATGACACAAACAAGGACAGACTGTTCTTTTGTGGGGTAGCAAAGGTGAGTTACTGTTATGGTACAAACAAGATATGCTGCTGTAGTTACTCTCCTTGTTTTGCATCCTGCCTGTTGTTCATATTTCACATCTATAGACTGTTGTATGTTTCTACAGGGGGTATTACTGAGTGGCTACTTTTCTGTTTTATATGGAAACAATTATTCAGTACTTATGTGAAACTTATGTGTATTATACTTCTGTTGTCTTTTATAATACGCAGGCATGTCAATCCTCAGAGACTGCCCCCTTCACCGATGCTGAGAACCAGGTCATAGTGGATGCCTTTAGTCAACATGGTGCTTTACTGCTGGAAAGGGAACATGGAGGTATGGCATATAGGATGCAAATTAGGCAACAGAAAGTTCATGACCTGAATGCCATGGGTGGTAGGACATACAAGCAGGTGCATCACAGTGCCACTGACATGATCACATCTGCATGTAGGTGAGCAGCTGCAACAGTCCGTGACCAAATGGTACCATGGGAGGTCCTGCTAGGAAGCACCAATAACACCCAATGAAGAGTTCCTGGCCAATATCAGGCATCTAGACAGCTCACAGGAGAGTACAGTACATCATGTCCTGGATGTGGGAGCAACAGTGTCAGGAACTGCAAGCACATCACAGGAGAAGCTTGCAGGTAGGCTTTGGTATTGCAACAGTTGAATACTGTTGTATAGTAAAACAATTGAAATCAACATATTACTTCTGTGTCACATGTATTTTCTTCAGGGGGATTAAAGATTGCTACAGTCATTAGCTTAGCTTTGAGTTGACAGCCACGTTCTTGTTGAAAGTATACTTAATGGACATATGAAAGGGTAAAAGTATTACCACCTGTGTTACTTTTAATTGACCTTACCTCTTGCTTAACTTCTTCCAGGCCCAGTCCATCCAGATTGTAGAGGAGACTCTCATCTGCAGATGGTAAGCCAATCATTCTTATGTCAGTACTGCTGAGCAATTGAAATAAATATTTTAGTGTATGCTGTTGAAGTAAGGCCTCTTGTGTGTATTGCTGTACTGTCCATAATAGTGGCACCACTATAGTTTGTTAGGATATATTAGATTACAGTAGTGTAGGTATAACTGTTTCCTGTGCTTCTTGCTTTTTATCACAGTTGATCATGACAGTGAAAGTGTGGGCCCTTTGCCACCTGATATCAGTGTTTCAGCAGACTCTGATGATTATGGTAGCCAAACTGAGGCACAGTCAGAGAGTACAGAGGTTGAAAATGACACTGAAGTTGACATACGGCCATCTCATGCAATTCCATCAGACAGAGCCATTAGGCCTATGCCTGCCCATTGCAGTGAGCCCTCAGATTTTGGACAGGTAGAGAGCAAGGCCATTGATTAGGGAAGTGTGGCTACTATGGCTTCAGTGCCTGTTGATTCTGGCCATAGCCAAAATGTGGACAGTGTGCCATGCAGGAGGACTGATAGGGGTGCTCAGAGGGGGTCTGCTGTCCCTCCTCCACCTAGTGCAGGTGTCTCTTCCCATGCCACTCAGATAGGTGCTCCAGGCAAATGTTTAGGGTTGTAGAGGTGGCACAAGCTGACATGCATGACCACCTCCACCATGTTGCTGTTTCAATGGATTGGATGAATGACACACTGGAATAGGTGTTGTCTGTGATAGACCATCTGCTGGGAGGGAAATGGCATCCTCTTGGGCATAGGTCAGCCACATCATCTACTGTCAGCCAATGTGGCCAAGCCTGATCACACTCCCATAGTGGCAGTACTTCCACTGCTCCACCAGTGAGTTTGCTGTCCACACCCAGACATGGCAGGTCATGGGGTCCTGGCCTGGGCATCCCCATGAGGGGAGCTCATCCAGCAGAATCAGTCACATTTAGGTAGCAGCAGTGTATCTGACCATGAGCATGGATGTGCCAGTGCAACTCATGGCAGAGCCTTTTCTTGTGGTTGGGGATGACAAAAATGAACTGCCACTTCTATCATGCATGGCTCACACCTGTCCGACATACCAAGATATGCAGAGCCAGCACAGAACTTGGCTGTGTTCATGCAGAAACTCACACACTACTTTTTCCTGGAGGACCCCTACACACACACACACACACACACACACACACACACCCACGCACACACACACACACACACACACACACACACACACACACACACACACACACACACACACACACACACACACACACACACACACACACACACACCAGATCCTGACTTTGTCTCAACACAACAGTTACTCATTTTGTCTCACTGGCCATTTGTTGGTTTATGCAAATGTCTGCCTGTCTCTCTTTCTTACTCACACACACTCACTGAACTTTTGTGTCAGCGTAGGCTTCCTGGTACCCCACACAACATCCTGTGCAAGTGATGATAACTGTGCCATATCCCTGTTTCCCATATTTTGGATTCAGAGATACATAACATTTGTATCTGATGCTCAGGGTGCATAGCTAAATTAGTGCTTAGTATATCTGCATTTGTGGTGTTTAACTGGTAATTGTATCTTCAGCTTATATTGGCCTTGGAATGTTAGACAGCAGATAGTATCAACATTTCCCAACTTTATGGTGAATTATCTTGTGAGGGTTGTGATGTCAGAAACTGCAATGTGTATCATTACTTTCTAAGTTCCCTCTTTAATGATTTTCCTGTACAAACATATGGTGCTAACCTGAGATCATACATTGATCATCAGTACTTTTGAGAGATATGACTGTGTGAATCGTTGATGCCTGAGGCCTACTGCTTAGTAATGGACACATATAAGTCAAATAAGTCTCTGCTGTCACTCTGTACAAATCTTCTTCCTTTTACTTGCTTACTCTATCAACTAATGAAATACAAGAGTATGCCACACATTAATATCATTAAACAATACAGTCCAGGTTCAGGATTTACCCTGTAAATGCAGCAGTTGCCACAGTTTTAGTTCATGGCTGAGTCTGTCTGATGTAAGCAGTACACAGCCAATACACAGGGAGGTATGGGTTACTATATGTATGTGAGTAGGAGGAAAGTTTTAGGCACTAGGTGGTGACCGAGTATCTTATGCATTGTCTATTAACCAACGCAAGAGCATACTGAGCACATCTATGCCTGCCTACACCCACAGCAGCTGGTGTTTCCAACTCTGACTCTTCATCTTCTTGTGGCTGTGGTAACCTTGGTCTTGGTAGTGGGATGTGCGCCCCTTCCCCTTGCTGATCCTGCTGTTTCCTCAGGATTATGTTGTGTAGCATGGCATATATTGTGAATATTTCTGTACATGTCCATAGATTGTACCACAGGGCTCCCCCAGATGTATCTAGGTACTGGAACTGAGACTTCAGCAGCCCAAACACATGCTCTATGATATTTCTAGTTTGAGCGTGTGCCTCATTATGCCATTCTTCCATGGATGTATGTGCATTTCTGATGGGTGTCATCAGCCACAGTTCCAGTGCATAGCCTGCATCCCCCAGTAAATGACCCTGTGGGATATCCCTGCTAGCAAACATCTGGTAGAGTTGGGAGGTGTGCCAGATATGTGAGTCGTGGTAATAGCCAGGGTTGTCAGCACGCACATTCAAGATGATTCCCTTGAAATTACACACAACTTGGCAGTTGATAGAGTGGGAGCCCTTTCTGTTTATGTAGAGCCTACCCTGTTCCCTGGGGAGTGCCTTCATTTCTATATGTGTGCATTTTATGGCACCCAGTACTTCAGGGTAGTGTGTTACATGGTAGAACTACTGCATATCTCTGGCCCTCTCATCAGAACTACAGGGAAAATATATGTGGTCACTGGCAAGTTGGAGCATAGCATTCAGGAATTGGTGGAGGATCATTGATGCTGATGCCTGTGACACCCCCAGCATGTCCCCTGTTGGTCTCTGAAAAGTACCTGTAACTAAGATTCTAAGGGCTACACATTCCTTTGTCTACAAAGAGACTGGCTCCCCTCACTTTGTTCTGACTCTGAGTTGAGGGTGGCAAAGGTCACAGAGTTCTTGTAGTGTGTCCCTGTCCACCCTGTAGTGCTCTACAATTTTCACGTCATGTAGATTGTTAAATGTTAAACAGTGCCTGAAAACTCTCCTTCTTCTTGGCCTATGCATATTAGCGGCAGCAGCAGCATTGGCTTCAGCCTGTAGCACATATAAATGAATTAAAGCACAGCAGCAGCTCCTAACATTCTGTCCATGTAGACTCCTTTCCATGGTTGTATTCCAAAGGTTTTGGAATTCACAGGAAAAATCAGCATGGAGTCTACACAGATGCTTTATAGTTTGTTGAATAGCTCATCTGTGTTGGATTGGTTCATTAGCATGGAATTCAGCTGCTTATGCTTTAATTAGCATGCCATGGTGTTTACCTTGTTTTCTCAGGGGTGCACACCTCTACACTGAGCTTACTGAATCTAAAACTTACTGGGCATGCCCACACTGTGAAAAACAACCATGTAGGCTTTGTTGAATCCCCCCCAAATGCCTGGTATTATTGTGAGCCTAGAAAAACCTGTGCATTTGTTCTTTACAAGGACGCAAGATTCATCTGAGATTACCAATGTTTGTGTTACTCAGCTAAAGAATCAAGCCAAAGACTGCAAATTTGATAAATGTCTTGATTCACTGATAAGACATTAAATAGTTAGCAGCAAAATAAATTACCAAACATGGGACAGGCTATTAGAAGAAGCAGACTCAACCTTAACAAAAGCTGCCTTAGACACTGTCTCCAATTCTATCCTTTTCTCCAAGCTTTCTCAACTAAACTTGTCCCCTGCAACAGCCTCCTGGTTTACCAGCCATCTCACTAACAGATAGCAATCTGTCAAATGGCTCTCTGCTTTCTCTCCCTTTCCCCCTATAAAACTGGGTATCCCTCAAGGCTCAATTCTAAGACTCCTTCTTTTTAGCATCTTTACTAATCAACTCTGTACATCCTGTCCTCAGTCATCCCTCATACAGTATGCAGATGATTCCACTATCATCACCATTGCTGACAACCCATCTGACCTGCTCACCCTAACTCAAACCTCCTTTATCCACACTGAAAATGGGCTTAATAACCATCATCTCATACTAAACCCTAAAAAGACAAAACTCCTCCTATTCCTTCCCAAATCTCTTTACCATCTCAAATCCTCTTTTACCATTTCTTCCCTTAACAACACCACCACTATCTTTTCTGAACCCCACACCAAGCTCATTGGCATTATCATTGATGACCAACTTAGATTGGACCTCCATGTAGACCACTGTATTAACAAAACCCATCAAAAGCTAGGCCTACTATATAGAAACAAAAGGTTTCTTACACCTAACTCCAGAATCTCACTAACCCGGGCGTATTTCCTCCCTAACCTCTTCTGTTGCTTCCAAAGGGTCTACTTCACACTGTTGAAGGCCGACAATATCGAAGCTGATATTGTCGGCACCAAAATGTTGAAAGCGAAAGTCATCACGCGTGTAAATGGAAATCTCCGTAAGGGGAGATTTCCATTTACTGCAATGTAGTGCGATCTCAGAGTTGGTATATTTAAGTAGCAGGGGGTGTGGAGGGTGCATCTATCTTGCATGTAATAGTTAATATTTGCTGTTTTGCCTTGCATTGTTTTGTACTGTATTTTAGAGTACTATTGCATGACATCTTGTAAGATTTTTAACTGTAGTGCTTGTCTTCCTGGACCTCTGATGAAAAGGAGTCTGTCATGGCCCAATCAGACTTTCCTGGTAAACAAATACTAATAAATAAATACATTAATTAAATAAAATAACTACATAAATAATAAAAAATAAAAAAATAAAAATTTTTGTACGTAATATTGCACTTACCAAAGACAGAAGAAAAAACAAAATGATTCCAGAGATGTACTGATACTGCTTTAAAATGCAGTTATTGTAAAAAAAGATCACTAGGGAGGCATTTCCAAGCAAAATTTTCGATGCAGACATTTCTTCATTGTAAATATAATCAGAATGAGATTTATTTATAAGGTTTAGTATTCCTAAGGAACAATCAGCATTTTGCTCATATTCCAGAACTGAGGGGGTAAGGACATTTTCCTTACCCTGAGGTTGTGCTATCTCAAATTTGTATATTCAGAAATGCAGGGGGCGTCAGAGTTCAGCCATGTAGGGAGGGCTTGTGCCCTATAATATGCTTATTTGTTTTATTGCATAAGTCAACTTTGTCAATGTTTTTTGTGGTACATTGTTAATTTGGTGTTACATGGGTTGAAGAACTATAATAAATCCACAAAACTAAAGAAATTTGGTCCTAGTTTTCTTTCAGAGATAGAAAAGGTTATTAGCAAGGTTTCATGCTCAAAGCAGGCAAAATAAATATTTCCTAATTAGCATAGAGGACAAATATTTGTGAGAATACGTGTATCATATATGGAAATGTTGAAGTATGAATAGAAAAACAGGTATTAATAGATTGGCACAGAATGTAGCCTCAAATAGCACAGCCAGTGCAGAGTTGTTCAATATGCTGTTTTTAAAATTTGTCTTAATAACAACGTAAATAAAGAAATGATAAGGCACCCATTACTAACATATCAGTGCAGTCAAGTAAGAGCTGATTTGTTTTATTTCAGGGATCCTGCATATTTTATATGTGCAAATTATTAATACAAATTCCATAAATTATTACATGTATAGACAAAACAAGTGAAAGTGTTACTAGTGACTTAAAGTCAATGGTTTCAAAACACGGGATAGCTTTTTTGTCATATCTGACAATGCTTCACAACAGAAAAGTCCAGAATTCAAAATATGTGACTGAGAATTCAGATGTATAATGTTCATTTCACATTATCTACAATGTATTGAATATGTAGACATATCCATTTAAACTGCAATAACAGACTGATGTTTAATAAAGGTGACAACCCCCAGCACCTAAAACTATATGAAACAGTAGTGAATATGAGTACTACGTGAAAAAAAATCTGAATATTTCTAGTGGTTGTACTTACAGTATATCTGGAAAACAAACATGTTATCCTCTATAAGGATCTAGTAAAGGGAGGTTAATGCAAAAATTGTCACAGATTCATAAAGATATAGCAGTCATAAAATCTTTAGACAACAGCTGATTCATCCAAGCCCATGTGAATAATGAAAGTAATGCTCTGCCAGATTTAAAGAAAAATGGCTGTGTGTTAGGTTTCAGAAACTGACAATAAAGATGATGACAGATAGGAAGACTGCTGAATAAAGCTGTGGTTTGGGTATATGTCATAAATTACTGAGGTCTAGTCAATAAACCACAGTAAGGTTTTAGATGGGTAAGCAGCTAGCACACACACACACACACACACACACACACACACACACGCACACACACACACATGCGCACCTAGCTAATATCTTGAATTTCACTGGATTTCAGTGAAGGAAATTTGAAGCAGATTTGGAAACTATTGTAAGTTAAAACTAATAAATTAATGAAACTTGATGCTTGAAAAGATATGCAGCAGTTTTTGATATGCCAAGTAAAACTTGAGCATGTTCTTGAAACGTCAAACAGAAGGGAGGGTCGCATTCTTTAAAATGCTGTCTGAGAAGCTGAAGACCAAGAAGCAGCTTTCATTAGTTATAGGAAAGAAGAGATAAAAAATTAAATTGATATCATATAAATGAATGCTAAAAGAAATGAAAAGAAAATAAACACAGACTGAGACCTTGTATATTGCAGCTAAAGTTGTTATGGTGATTACACTGTGTCTGTAGCACTATTTGAAGAATGTAACTTATTACCTGTAAAGATCTGAGGTGATCCTGGTACTTCAGTCATTAAAAACTCTAACTGCCATGCCTCTGCACTTAGTTTAGGGCACCAAACACTTGTGAGACAAGAATTAGTGTGGACTAGTACATTGAATTTTTTTCCATGCCAAGTGCAGCACAGCAACATGCATATCTTGTTAGGTACATAGTCTGTTCCATAATACCCTAGTGCATCATGGGAAACCCCCTTTAGCTGTACAACGATATTACCAGTCTAACAACACTTGCACAAAGCATCACAGTAATCCAGCATAACTACGCAGTTAGACACCACCAGCAGTAAGTCTATAACTACAGCTTGCAAACCATTGACTAATGCAATATTTTTAAATTTTCTGAAGTTGTCTATACATCCCTTTCATCCAGTTACTCTAAGAAAGCTAACTAACTAATTGCCAAGCACAACATTCATTACTGATTTATCTCATCCTTTGGTCACTACCTCATGTCTTTATTCATTCATTATATTCTGTTAACTATGGTTATGTAGCCTATTCATAATTTAAAAAAATGGTTCTCTACTGCATTCGTGTGCTATCTTCTAGCAAACATTTTATTCAGAAAGTTTTCATTTTTCTATTACTAAAACCACAATTGAGGAACATCTAATATGGAATCTTCTGAGACAGCACAGATTTACTCCTAGATTTAATAAAATCCATCTAGGTATAGTGTAGAGCCAACATGGAAGTTATTGTGTCTGTGTATGTGGTTCCCCCTCAGTAGCACACTATGCATATTAATGATGGTGCATTCCTGAGGGAAATTTTTTTTTTAAGTTTGCGCCATGTGGCACAGCATGTAGCAATTGACATATGCCAGACATCTAAAAATAGAAACCGGATGCATTTAATTTTTGATAAAAAGGTCAAGTTTAAGCATTACTTAGCAGATTTGTGCATAAGAGGCAGTGCTTAGCAGTGCTTAAATATGGCTCAGATGTATATGTAAAAGTATAGCAGCATTCCACATATCCATGTAGCCAAGTGAATATAATTATGGCCTTAAGTGCAAGGTTTGAATGCAGGGAAGGGAAATTAAGCAATTATTTTCAAAATATAAATTATGCCATTTATTTTTAAATCATGATCTGCTGGGCTCAGCTAGCCTCTGCTAAGCCTTGCAAAGTGAAGATAAGCACTGCTTGGCACAGCTTGGCTGTGCTTAGCTGGTTTGCAAACTGCTAAGCAATGCTAAGCATTGCCAGGATGCAACGTATTTTTAAAAATTGCCCAGTGGTGCATAAGGGTGGGAAAATGGGCCATATTAAGCCCAATAGGCAGGAATACACCATTATCCATTGGAGTTCTGTCTCTGAAGGATACAATGGCAGGTATTGGAAAGCTTTCAAGTGCAGCAGTAGGGCATTGAGGAGTCCAGGGTCATGGTTAGACTCCTTCTGAAAAACCATGAAGACTGGCTCATGTAGGGAAGTTTCTGGGGCTCGGAGTGCAAAGCAGAGGCCTAGGACTGACTGGCAAGGGACCTCACCAGTGCAACTGGTATCCCCTGCACAGGTGAGTAGTGTCATCACCACCATGATTACCTGAAAAGATGGAAGGGAGCTCTATTGGATGCCTGGGTCCAAGAATTCTGGGAGGGCAAGGTTCCACATGTGTATAAGTATGTTTACCTGTGTTTCACCAATATTTAATCATGAATGTCTGCTAAACTGGTATGCATAATGGTGTGCTTCTCTACCAACAGCTGCAGAGGTGACAGCTTGCAACATCAAGGTGCACGCAGGGCACCTGGCCAGGTTGCACCATGAGTGTGATAAGTACAGCTGTATTATGCTATCTATAGTCAAATAAGACAGAAAGAGTAGAGAATTAACCGTTTATCTGCAAAACATTTGTGGTGCAATAACTATATAATGTCAACTGGTATGCAAGAAAAACTCAAAACTGGTCCAGTAAATGCATGACAGTATCTGTAGTAAACTACTGTGCAACAAATGTGGAATTAGAGCTGATATTTCAACCCAGTAACAATATATTGTGTACACCTGCATTTTATTTAGTAATGTATAGGTTACCTAGTATCTCTGTCATGATTGCATTTCATGTATGTGTGTTCAACTGTCACTGCAGTGTACTATAGCACTGTTGTACTAGTACCAGGTTATATTTTGTTTCCAGGTGAGCTCTAGGTAGATATCAGTCAATCCGCTATCAGCAGTAACTCAGTAGTTCAGTTTGTTAAATGTTGTGTACAAAGTACATTTTACCACACACAGACCAGGTTTGAATCCAGTGCTATGTACTAAAAAATATTACTGAGTCAGATATGTTATGATGACAGATATTCTTCTCCACAGGGACTACTGGAAAATGGGTGAGGTAGCTCATATTGTGTGTTAAAATTGTTGTTCAGATGTCACAGACTGTTAAAATCATTACCACCAGTGTGCTATTAATGCATAAAATACAGGAAATATGTTCATAATAATAACATATAATAAAATAAAAGAAATAAAATGTGTAATCTTGGTATGGCTGTATGCCTGGAGTGTCTTGTAAAGGTTGCTGCAGTCAATTAATATATGTGACGCACATGCCCCCTGCAGTCACTGCTTTTGGGTTCTACTCCCATGCCTCCAAGAAATATTACAGTATCAGGCACGTACTGATTACAGATATTATTCTGTTCACAGGAACTACAGGTAAATGGGTGAGATAGCTCATCTTATGTGTATAATTGTTTGTTCATATGTCACAGACTGTTAAAATCATTGCCACGAGTATGCTATTAATAAATACAACAAAAGAAATATGTTCAGTAATAATAAAATGTAATAAAATAAAATAAATAAAATGTTCCACCTACCCTACCTCAGCCAGTCGTGGCACACGGTACCAGCTCATCTGGGACCCAAGCCAGTGATGCCTCCGTCTGTTGTCCCTGCACCACCTTCAGGTGGAACCACCTCAGGGGACTGGACCCGTCATCCCTAGGGAGCGTGGATGGAGGGGAGCTGTCACCCAAGATCAACTAACAGCCATGGTGCACAGGATTGTTCATAGGAGCTATAAATGTCGCCTGCACTGGATTGAGGGCAGACTGGACAATCTGCTGGTGCCTGCTGGTCCCAGCACCCAGTCTCCAGCACAGCCACCTTTGGGGCAGTGAAGAAGCAGTGCCAATTGCCCATGGGTGGGGATCTCAGTCATCCTGCTGCTGTCTGGAAGCACATGCACCTCAGATTCCACAACATCTTCCCCATCCATGGTGTTTATCCCTTGTATGTGTCACACACCACCCCTGTCTGCTGTCTTTTCTGACTTGTGTGTCTGCAAATGCAACTTCTCCTACCCAACTTACCTTCCATGTACCTACATCCCTCCCCAAACATTCCTCCACTCTCTCCTTATTAAAACAGAATGGACATCTGTCCCACAAAAAAAATATTGCCACATAAATAGCACTCTATTTTGCACGTGTCCACTGGATACAACTTATTAGGTCCAATTGGCTTGGCAACACATTTATGTTGTCCTCACCCCTCTCTCTATGGTTTGAGGGTCCACATTCATGTACAAAGTCTGCAAAAACTGCACAGCTGTTGTTGTGCGAGAAATGGAAAGCTATGGTCCTTTCCTACACCCTTCCTGCAAAACCCTACCTGCCTTTAGTATGTTTTTCCCCCTGCTTGCCCCCATTTCACCACTGTCCTATAACCTCCCTTTTCTTTTCTTTTTTAATTTTTAGCACTGGTTTTGGGAGAAGCTAAGCTGCACAGTGTGCAAACCCACTTAAATGGGCTTAAAAGTGCCTTAATGATTTTATGTGTTTCTCACAGTGTTAGGCACAACTGCAAAACAACCACCACTGCCACATCTCAAACCCAGGCCCTGGTCAACCACAGCATAGTGCATTAGGCCACTCAGCTTTGAATTAAAATAGGTGTTTCTAGCAAAATATACTGATTGCTACTAACACAGTGCAAGTACATATAATGGGAAAAATGGGAGTGTACCTGGGACTGTGATGCAAACACTACACCAGTACACAGCCAAATAAATAATAATGGATGTACGGGAGGCATGGGATAGCAGGCATAATTGTCAACTGTACAGATTATTGCAGAATGTCCAGAGTTTCACCCCCTATTTTTGGTCTGGTTTTCACAAAATCATATTTTTCTGACAAAGTAGTGGCAAGTTATTAAAGATTGAGGTTAGAAAATCATGACAGACATTTGAGTTTCACAATTCATACCCTTCAGAAAACACATGCTGATGCAAAACCTGTTATTCTATCAACATTCTAAGTTTGTAAGAGCAATATTTAAATATTGTCCTTATTTCTGGCCCTTTGTCCCACTTTTATTTATGGCTTTGTCCACATTTCTTGCTCTAAGAGGTTAAGAGGTACGATAGCAGGTAATTGTTCCCTTTTATCAGCAACATCTTTAAACACACCTGCTAAGGCAGCAATGGCAAAGTACTTCTCTATAACCGGGACCCTGCTGCACAACACTTGCCTTTGAAAGCCATGCACATAATGATGGATGCAGACAATGTGTGTCACATTCTGTATGTATGCACATATATCTTGCAAATACACCTGCTACAGCACTGATTCAGTAGCTCAGTCTGTTGAATGCCTTCCATGTAGTAAATTTTGCCACCCACAGTCCTGGGTTTGAATCTAGTGTGTTGCACATCAAATATATTCTTGTGAACAGAGCAAGTAATGACTGAGTCATGCAATTGTAACCCCCACAGGTTGCTGCTACTGCATTAACTGCTACCCATGATTGCAAGTCAAATCCTGTAGGTAAGGACACACTGCACATATTTGTATAGCCATACTATATGCTGTCTACTACTCTCTTATTGGCACTATTACATAACAGATGTACCTTACACACATGCTTTGATTGGACTGTAAAGGGTACTCTTACCTTGGCTCTGCTGTGATGACACAGCTATAACTGCTGCCTCATTTACATCTACAGCTTGCTGTCCTCCATAGAATTCATACCCCCCCCCCCACGTGTCCTAGGTTGGACATATGCAGCTGTATGTTAAGCTAGCTGCTACAGACCTACCATACCTCAGAAGCCCCCTAGAACAGGGGATCCAGGCAAGAACATTCATAAAGGGGTGGGGGTCAAAGGTCTAGTGACAGGGATGTGTTTCACAGTTTGCCCCTACAAAGACAGTGAGCTGATATAATAGCAGCTACTGCATTATCATGCATATTCTGATGGGTATGATGTCTGACATTCACATGTCTCCTTACTAACCTCAACCCACAACGTTTACCACTGAACTGCCAGATAATCACAATGTCACGTGACAATGACCAAACATATCATGCAAAACTGTAGACATACCTCATAAATCTCAACAGTGGACAGTATTTGTACCTGCCCTCTGTGATACTGTAGTTTCCACACTTCATTAATGTCCATCTCAAAGACTAAGAGGCCAAGGCCTACATGAAGGCCTTAAATATTCCACTGTGGTGAAATATCATTGGCTAATGAACGTGCAACCCAGCTATTTTGAATGCAATTAGCAAGTCTGAGCCACAGACTGGTGCACAGGCAATTACATGTTAATGAGTAGTCCCAAAAGGGCATTCAACTGCCTATGGGGAACAGGTCTGTATGTTGCTTTACTCAGACACACTACAGTTTAGCAAGTTGTTTGCAGAGGATGTGGTCAAAAAGGTATTACTTCACTCTACTAGGTTATGTAATACATGTGCCCATATAATGGGATGCAAATGGGAGGACGGTGGTATGGAGAAAAGGGATTATAACAGTAGATCTGTAGTACATCTATGTAATTGACATGTTGGTGATATTCAGCTGTCCAACAGTTACATGCATGCCTCTTAACTGTTCTTGCTTTGAATCAAGTCACAGCTCTGCCCCTGTTACCCCCTCCTAAAATGGTCAACTCCTGTAGAAAATCTAGTGGATTATGAGTTAGACCTATTGACAGTAAGTAAGGGTGTACACAGCTGTAATATCACACAATGTAGTGTAATTCACCTCCTCTCAGTCTGTCAATGTCACACAAAAATAGTTCAGACATTGTAAAGGTGTCCCTGACTGTCCCTGATGTACTCCTGCTAGGTCACTGTTTTGATGGCATTCATACCTCATTGCTTAGAGCTATGGCTAACATACCTGTCAACCTCTTACAGCAGGAATTCAGGTCATAGCCATTATTACTGGGGGGACATAGGCCCAAACTCAGTGACAGAGTGTACATATTGGCCATACAAAGTAAGACTATGACTAGACTAATGGAGATTACTGTAGCATGTTTTCTGAGGGGTCTGGCATGCCACAGCCAGATTCTCTATATTCTGACAACAACCATCAATGATTGGTCAACCATTTATCAAACAACCACCTGTTTGTGCCAAAATGACCACATCTATGAATCACATATTCAAATTCTGCAAACATCTGTGTAGTGTAGAGGTATGATGGCTACAGGGAAGATATACTACAGCAGGTTTGCATTGCTGTTTGTCATTGTGGTACACTGGTGCTGCTGGATTGTCCCCATATAGTTGTTGTAATAGCACACAGCTATTTGTCTGACAGTGGCTGTATGACATAGTAGTGGGATTTTGGCTGTAGAGGACACACTTCAGTAGACTGCAGTGATGAGTGTAGAGACATACAGAAGACTCTGCCATGACTCACAGGGACATAACTGTTACTGCTACTGTCTTGGTGATAGCCACACATGTATTGTGTTAATAGACTTTGTGGTATGATGTGTAAGGAAGCAGGGGATAGTACAACCCATTTTGTTGTGCAGGGTCTGTACGTAGTGGATGTCCACATATCTTGTCCTATGATGTGTTCCCCGGCTGTTGTCATTCAGGAACGATGTCTTGCAGGAGGCACCCAGCATTTACAGCTGAAGAAAATAATGTTATCCTGGATGGCCTCAGACTGCATCACCACATTTGGCTGTCCAGGAGTTGCCAAAATCATGACCAATGTGCAGCACTGTGGGCTGACCTTGTCACAGCAGTGAACCAAATAGCCCAACAGGACAGGACCTACAAGCAGGTCTGACACCGAGCCACAGATATGGTAGGTGCTGCACAGCAAAGGACAGCTGCTGTGGCCAGGGACCGTTCTGCCACCAGTGGAGGGCCTGCAACAGTACAACCACTCTCAGCCACAGAGGAATTCCCGGTGAAACTGGGATCAACCACCAGCTCCAGCCATCAATTACCCCATACATCCTGAGGTGGGTGCCACAGCATCCACATCAGAGGAGTGTCCAGTTAAGCTTACTGTGTTCATCAGTGTAATACTGTATCAGTCATTGTGGCAGGCTTTGCATACTTGTACACAGGTGTCTGGTCTATATGCATCAGGGGTTGGTTTTAATGCACAGTTGTGCACACATACCCAGAATATCAGCAATATAGGCAGTAACACATTAGCTGCTGTACATGTGGATATACTCACATATTACCTTGTAACAATGCAACATGTGGTATTGCTGACAATACCTCTCCTTCACATTTTCATAGGTACGTCAGGTGTAGCCGGAGTCTGAGGTCCTGTACCTGGTAAGTATGATACTGTTGTTTGATAGATCGTATATACCCTAAGAATGTTAAGGCTGCCATGTTGCTCTAGGCACAACTGTTATGCTTAACCAGAGTAGAATAGTTGTATGATCCATTTCGGAGCAGTGCATAGAATGGGTAATCACAGCTGTTTATTTGCAGGAACATTTACACATTTGCACTTATTGTTAAGAAGGACTATGCAGCCTACTATACAGGAGGCAATCACTCAAAGACGCCTGTTCACACACAATAGGGGGATGGTACATACCTGAGGCACTGATACTACAACTGGCATACTGTGCACTGGGTTTTAGGTGCAGGTCTATCAGATATACTATCATATTGCTTATATCACAGATGTATTGTACTGGCAATGTTAACCGGATGTAGCTGCAGTGCATGTTATAAAGGACCTGTCTTGTCTGTGTTTGCTGTGTGTGTGTTGTGCATGGGATCAGAAATAAGATGTGGGATGTGTAATGCAGTTGTAGATCCTCATCTGTATGTGTCTGTGTGGATTACCGTGCATAATAGTGCAGGAAGTAATGCACTGATTTTGTTTTCCTCCTCACAGGTGAACATGGGGGTTGGTGTCTGTCCCCCTCACAACCTGATGTCAGTGTCTCATCGGAATCTGATGATGATGATGCTGGCAATAGTGAGGCATAGATGGGGCCATTGGGGGCTGAATCTGTTCAAGGGGGTTGACATCCCAGTTCCTCCCCCATTGTCCCCGCACACAGTCAGTATGCTGACACATACCTAGTCCGCTGAGGCCACAGATAGACAGAGGGTGAGTACATTGAACAGAACAGTGTGGCACCTATGGCATTAGTGAGTGTAGACACTGGCCACACCCAGACAGCTGGCAAGGGCCCACACAGGCAGATTGACAGAGCTGCTTGAAGGAGGACTGCTGCCTATCCCACCTGTCACAGCTGTCACATAATGGGTCACTCGCCGCATGTTCTGGTCCGTCATGGAGGCACAGGTATTTTCCAAATGCAACACCAGATGGATGCTGAGGACTATGGTGCAGCACAGTCTGACATTAGTGACTGCCTCCACCGCATTGGTGACACCATGGATCATTTCAATGATGTAGTGGACAGGTGGTGGGCTGAGACAGTGTCAGTCTTTCACTGGACATTGTCTGTGCTGGAACATCTGGTTGGATTAGGGCATTGGATATGTGCACATAGCTCAGCAACACCATCTGCTGAGAGTCCACATGACCATGCAGCACTCACACTCCAATAGTGGCAGTACCTACAGCACTACAGAAGGAAGTGTGCTGCCCACACCACAACATGGCAAGCCATGAACACATGGCCCTGGGCAGTCCCATGGGGGACACAGGCCCAGCAGACAGCAGTCACCATCAGCTACTAGCACCGCATCTGACCCCGGGCATGGTGGTGCCAGTGCCACTTTTGGAAAAGCCTGTACCCGTGTTTGTGGCCAGAGATGGTTAACAGTCCACTCTGCCATGTATGGTCCATATCTATCCAACATACACATGGGTAGTGCTATCACTGGGCTTAACTGTGTACTGCATACCCTCAAACATCACTGTCACATGCATGTCACCAACAGACACACATGCTACCTCTCCATGGCCCATCTAATCAGCACCCCTTACTGACTCTCACACATACTGTGAACTGTTTGGCACAGCCTAGGCCTCTGGCACCCCCACACTACACCCAGTGCATGTGATGATACCTGTTACACATCCCTGACATCCATGCCATCAATGCAGGAACATGCAAATATGTGTCTGATGCACAGCGTGACTATATTACTTTACAAGAAGATGTGTAGTGCAATATTGTTTTGCCATGGCAGGTGTTGTGGGCCATGACAGGTGCTGTATGCTGGCATGTGTCATTACGGCACATCAAACTTCATGTATCTTTGTTGTGTGATGTTAGACTGGCAGTAGTTTTACAGAATGACAGGTGTCTCACAGACCTGTGTATGTTTCTGTTCCAGAGGTCTGAGTGATTAAGCTCTGGAGACTTGGTGGCAATACAGCCTCACATAATGGCATGGTAGCACAGCAGAAATATGACATCAGCAAGGTACAGCTGTATACATGCATGGTTACCTAGGTGCATATATATCAAACAGTGTGTCAGAGACAATGGGGGCAGTCAGTGTAATCCTGCATGCATATCCTGTACAAGTTCTGCTACCTTTGATATGTGTCACCTGGATGTTCCATTCATACTAATGTAGGTGGTGGTGGATAGCAGCTATGCTGAGTAGATGTGGGCTATTCAGGGCCAGCAGCTAATCAAAGTGCAGTAAAATGGATGACCATTGCCCATATGTGTACTGCTGCAAGGGAATATATTTGTACACACACACTTGGCTTACATGAGATTAGAACACCTACCTATCTGGTAGTACACATGAAAGAACAAATTACTTATCACATGCTCCATGGAGCTTATCCATTATTCAATTTTCAGCCAGTTCTGTTAAGGTGGATGACATCAGCAGGCCTTGTAAAGGAAGACAATGGAGAGGCTGGCAAGTAGTCACGGGTCTTAAAATGGACAACCATTGCACAGAGATAGGCCATGCAGGTATCCCCTCACTGCTGCAAGGGGATGCATTTACACACACAGCTGCCTGTTGTGAGATTAGAACCACTAGCTATCTACTAGTCTACACTACAGCACAAAGTGCTTATTACATGTGTCACAGAGCTTATCTTTTATTAGATTGTCTGCCAGTGCTGTTAAAGTGAATGATATCAGCAGCCCTTGTAAAGGAAGACAATGGAGAGTCTGGAAAGTAGTCATAGGGCCTTAAAATGTATAACTATGGCACAGAGATAGGCCATACGGGAACTTCCTCATTGCTGCAAGGGGATATATTTGCACACAAAATTGTCTGTTGTGAGAGTAGAACCCCTACCTATCTAGTAGTATACACTATAGCATAAAGTACTTATCACATGCACCATGGAGCTTATCTAGTTTTAGATTGTCAGCCAGTGCTGTTAAGGTGGATGACATCAGCAGGCCTTGTAAAGGAGGACAATGCAGATGCTGGCAAATGGTCACAGGGCCATAAAATGAATAACTATTGCCAGATGGGTGTGTCTGTACTGTTGTATAGGATATATCTACACACACACAAGGTGGCTGATGTGAAATTAGAACCCCTACATATCTACCTACTATTACACACTATAGCTCGCAGTACTTATTGCACGTACCACAGGTTATATCTGTCATACATGTGGATACAGCCACAGTACTTTTGGACTATACAAAGTGACCTTGTATTACTCAGCATGTGTGGCGTGATGAGTGACCCTACTTGATGGTGTTATTGTATCTAGTGTCCTAGCAGTGGGATACCTGTTAATAGCCCTGCTATGTGTGTACAGTTACCAGTATCGCCATGTCTGGCCGATTGCAGTTTGGTAGGTAGACAATTGCCCAGTGACAATATGGCCTGTCCAGTTTCTGTGTTGCAAACATTGCACATTACACCACCTGCCCACCATTGTGTGTCTACAGGGTGACATTCCACAGGTACATTGTCCTGTGGGTGAGTGTATTCTGTCATTATGTGGCCTTGGTCTGTTACCATCAGAGAACTGTTGTGAGTGCAGGTGAGAATAACCCCAGCATTCTTTGTGTAAGTGGGGGCATTTGTACATCCCCATGCACATATACACACACACACACACACACACATATATATATGTATATATATATATATATATATATATATATATATATATATATATATATATACATAAAACAGGGATGTCAATCTAACTGTGGCTGTGTATGTGCATTATATAACTGTGTTAGGTAGATATGTGTGGGAGTCTAAATCAGTCTACACATTTATATATATATATATATATATATATATATATATATATATATATATATATATATATGCGTTTATATTACACTGTCAAAAACTCAAACTATCGACACCAATAATGGACACAAAAATGTCAAAACCCCCAAACATCGAACACATGCAAAAAAACAAAAAAATGCCCAAACACAACACAAATTGCTCTATGCAGGGGGAACCCCCCCTGCACCCCCCACACCCCCCACTACTTAAATATACCAACTCCGAGATTGCACTACATTGCAGTAAATGGAAATCTCCCTTTATGGAGATTTGCATTTATACGCACGATGACTTTCACATTCAACATTCTGGTGCCGACAATATCAGCTTCGATATTGTCAGCCTTCGACAGGGTGAAGTAGACCCATATATATATATATATATATATATATATATATATATATATATATATATATATATATATATGTATGCCACATACTGATAGATAGGGCAATCATGTGGAGAGGGATGCGGAAATACAGATATGTATACATAGTTGTCTGTATGCACAGACATATTTCCACATAGCAGTTCTTTGGGCAGATGAGGTGTCAGACATAGGCTCAAGTCAGCTAAGTGTAGGAGCATAAACAGTGTGACTGTCAGTACTTACAAAGTGACTCCAGGCCAGATCTACCTGTACTCCAGTCCAGGATTTTGTGTGCTGCAGCCATTTGGCTGCTGCACCTGATTCAACAGTCCGGCAACTCCCTATTTTGTCCAAGGCATTCCCCGGCTGTTTGCTGAATGTAATATATGACATATAACTATCAACTGTACAGACTGTAATATAATGTGCAGAGTTTTGCATCATATTTTTTGTATATTTTACATAGCATTGTGATTTTCTGGTACATTAGTGGCAAATCATTATAGATGGAACATTAGGAAATTATGGCAGACATTTGAGTTACTAACTCCATGCACATCAAGACATTCATGCTAATGCATGACCTGTTATTCCCTGAACTTTTCACATTTGTCTGGCCAATAGTTAATCCTTCTCCTTATATTTTGGCCTTTGTCTCACTATTGCTCATGGCTTTCTCCAGATTTCCTGCTCTAAGTGGTTGAGAGGCATGATGTGATTGGGGTACATGATGCAACACCATACACAGGGTAACAGTCGTCACACCTCTCACTGTACATGTTTTTGCAGAATGTCCAGCATTCCACCCTGCTGTAAGTACTGACACAGTTAAGTGGTGGCCTTTACATCCTGCTGCTAATCTGACCTATTGCAACCTGCTGTTATACTAGCCACCTTCTAGGTTATTCAGAGCATGTATAATGTCTGTAGATTTGGCCCTCTGTCCCCCCATTTTCTCTGGCTTTTTCCAGCTTTCTTGCAGTAATAGATTGTGGAATTTTGACAGTCTGTGGGACTCCTGCCATACGAGTAACTCATATGCACAAGTTGTAGGTGTAACCAGTTTCAAACCATCAGGGGTTGGGAGGGTGGCCTAATGGTTAAGGTGCTTGCCTTACAAACACAAGGTGCAGGGTTTGAGTCTCACAAGAGACAATTGGCTAGGCTTAAAATGGCTCACAAGGGCAGTTAGCTTAGTACTGACCTATGAACCTATGAACCTATGAACAACATCAACCATGCTAATGTTCTTAGCCCAGTGAGCCACACCAGCCACCAGAAAGTGAGGTTTAATTCTTCACACTGTCAACAGCATACAAACAAACACTGTGACACCTGAGTTTTGTGAAAAATAGAACATGTGGCCAGGTTCTTTATGATAGCCCTGGAATTGTGTGGTCTGCTGCTATATCCTTGCAAACATACTATTACTGCAGTAGCATGGAAACACTGATGTGTTAGTGGTAGGGGACTCTGGCATTGACAGTCGTGCATCTCTCCTATGACCCCACTGTTGGGCATTTCCCTTGCATAATGCAGTGGGGTTTCCAGCCATGTGGCCTAATGCATATTATGGGGCACTCAGCATTGGACAGAGTACCTGTTGTCCCAAGTAGCTGTTAGACCTCTGTAAGTAGCCCAGTAGCACACTTTATTCCCTTGAATACATGCAGCAGGTCAATACATATGCAACCATAGTCTAGTACCCCTTACATTTGTTGTATAGGAGAGTGACTTACCTTGTGAATGCAGCAGTTAAGAGACCTATGTTTCAGGGCTAACTCTGTGTGATGCATGCAGTACACAGCCAGTACATAGTTAGGTACATGCTTTGTGGTCCAGCTGTCATCCTTTTTACTGTGTATGCGAGTCAGAGTAATGTGTCAGTCCGTAGGACCCCAGGTTGTCAGTGCATGTGCTATGCATTGCCTCTTTGCCAAAGCCAGGGCATACTGGGCACACCTATGTCTGCCTATAGGGACAGCCTCAGGGGGTTCTTCCTCTGATTCCTCCTGTGGGTGTGGCTGTGGGGACCTAGGCACTGGTGTGGGGTTGTATTTGCCTTCCCTGTGATGGTCTTGCTGCAGCTGTTTCCACAGGGTCATATTGTGTAGCATTGCACATACTGTGAACATTTGTGCACATGTGGCTTGAGGATACTGCAGGGCTCCACCAGATATATCAAGGCACTGGAACCATGATTTGAGCAGCCTAGACACATGCTCCATGATGTTCCTAGTTTGTGCGTGTGCTTCATTATGGCATTCTTTGGTAGGTGTGTGTGTGCATTTCTGATGGGTGTCATCATCCACTGTTCCACTGTGTAGCCAGCATCCCCCAGTAGATGGCCATATGTGATGTTCCCCCGGCAAACATCTGGTACAACTGTGATGCATGCCAGATATGGGAGTAGTAATAACTGCCAGAGCTACCAGCACACACATTCATGATAATGTCCTGGGCATTGCACATGACCTGGCAGTTGATGGAGTGATACCCCTTGCAGTTGATGTAGACTCTACTCTCCTCACCGGGCAGAGCTTTGATGTGGACATGAGTGCACTCTATGGCATCCAGTACCTCAGGGTACTGTGCTATGTGATAAAAGTGAAGCATATTACTGGCCCATTCTTCAGGGGTGTGGGGTAAATAAATGTGCTCACTGGCATGTGTTAGCATGATGTCCAGGAACTGGTGGAGTACCCTGGATGCTGATGACTTTGAGACCTCCATCATTTCCCCAGTTTGTCTTTGAAAAGTACCTGCAGTTAGTATCCTAAGGACTGCACATATCTTTGTTTCCACTGGGATGGGTTACCCTCTGTTGGCTCTGGGTCTAAGTTGAGGTCGGCAGAGCTCGGTGAGTTCTTGTAGTATGTCCCTGTCCACCCTGCAGTGCTCTACAATCTCCAGCTCATGTAGCTTCTGGAAGGTTACCCTGGTCCTGAACGCTCTTCTCCTTTGCAGTCTAGGCCTTTTATCAGCAGCAGCAGCAGCACTGATGTCAGGATCTAGGACATACAGATGTAGCAAAGCTTCAGCAGCCCTTAGGATTGTCTCAGTTACAATTCCCAAATCTGTACTCCAATGTTGCAGAGTATGGGGGGAAATCAGATTGTATTTTATTTATTTTTATTTTTATTTTTTATTTTACATTTGTTGACTGGGCTAGTCTAACTGGATACATGTCCATTTTCAGTAGAGGCCCGGGGAGATAAGCTCCAAGATAGGACAATGGAATTAACACAATAACAACTAGGAAACATGAGACAAATAAATCCTATTAACAGTACCTATTAGAGGTTATCACAGTAAAATTTACAGTGCAGAATACAGGCATAACATAGGATGCTAATACAATCAAGGTATTCTATAGATAGATAGTATAATAGATTAAATAGGAAGGAGTTGCTGTTAATGAGTAGATGGGGTAGGAAGAGCAAAGTATTTAGAGACATATAGACTAGTCAGGTTTTGAACAGGGGCATAACCAGTGAGTTTTGATGGAGACTTTCAATTTGTTTTTGAAACAGGATAGTGAGGGAAGTGTGGAGAGTTCATTTGGGAGGAGATTCCAGGCTTTTCCAACAATATTAGAAAAAAGGGAGTCTCCAGCCTTGTTGTTTGGTTTAGTGGTATGTACTACAAGTTTCTGAGAAGACCTTAAGGATTCCAGGTTTTTATAGGGAGTGATTAGTGTGGAAAGAATATGAGTTTTGGAAGGTTTGTAAAGAGTGTTGTGGGCTATAGTTAGTTGATAGAATTTAATCAGATTTTGTAGTTCAAGCCATCCCAGCTGCTTTAAATTAATGCAGTGATGGGTTCTGAATGGGTTGCCTGTTGCAAATCTGGAAATGTTATTGTAAGACATTTCCAATTTGCTAAGATTATTTTTAGATAGATTAGTAAAAATAGGTGAGGCATAAAGAAGAGAAGAGATTAGATGAGTGTGTGCTATTGTGGTTCTAGCTGAAGGTAGGAGGAAGGATTTTATCCTATAGAGAGAGCCTAGCTTTTTGTTTACAGTTTTTATAGTATTGTTAATATGGGTATCGAAGTTCAGATTATTGTCAATGGTGACACCTAATAGTTTGGTGGTTGATTCATGGGATATACTAGTTTTATTGGTAGAGTTAACTGAGAAATCCAATGGGGGGACTTCTTAGTAGGAGAGAAAAGGAGGAGTTTAGTCTTTTTGGGGTTTAGGAGAAGGCATCTATGTGTGAACCATTGCTCAACTGTGTTAAATACTTGTTGGGTAAGAGAGAGAAGTTCAGAAGAGGAGGGGGCTGAGCATATCAGTGTAGATTCATTCACATATTGTATGCATGTAGCTTGAGGGATGGCAAGGTGAAGGTCATTAATGAATATGGAAAAAAGTAGGGGTCCAAGGATGGATCCTTGAGGGACACCCAGGTTGATGGGCAGAGGTGAGTAGAGAGAGACTTGTTCCAAAGTATGGCCTGTTGTCTTTTATTGAGGTAGGACTGGAACCACTTTATGGAGGATTAATCTAGTGACAGGGATTTCAGTATTTTGATGAGATTTGGTGATTTACCATGCCAAAAGCTTTAGACAGGTCAATAAATAGTGCTGAAGAGTTTGTTTAGATTGCGGTTTTTGTTGATAAAATCTGTGAAGGAAAGGAGGGCAGTAGTAGTGCTATGTGATGGTCTGAAACCATGTTGACAGTTGGCTAGTAAGTTATTTTGTGTTAGATGGTTAAGTGATTGTCTGTGAATGCATTTTTCCATGATCTTTGCCAGAGGTGAGAGGAGGGCAACAGGGCGGTAACTGGAGAGTTCAAAGGATTGTCCTACTTTGTGGAGGGGATAATATGGGATCTTTTCCATAAATTGGGGATATAACTTTCAGTAATAGTTCTATTGATCAGTATAGAAATGGGATAGGCAATAGCTTTAGTGGATTGTTGTAGGAATTCAGCAGGTAGTTGGTCAGCTGAGGGTGAGCATGGTTTCAGTTTCTGTAGAAGGGATAGAATATATGATGTTGGGATGGGTTGAAAATGAAAAGTAGGGGGTGAGGATGATTCATCAGAAGGTAGAGTTAAGCTGTTAGGTGATAGTTGACTAGCTAGTGTTTGTATAGCATCAGTAAAAAAGCTATTAAAAGCATTAGCTATATGTATTGGTTGTTTGTGTTCAGTGTTTTGAGGGTTTGGAGTAGTGGATTGCCCTGGATGGAGTAGTTGGTTGATACTAGACCAGAATTTCTGTGGCTTGTTTTGACTAGCTTGTTGGGATTGCAGGTAGTAGTTTTTTTGTCAGATATTATAGCTTTCTTAGTTTCATTTCTTAGTTGTCTAAATATTTGTTGGTCTATAGGGTTTTTTGTTTTCCTCCATTTTGCCCAATGTTTGTTTCTTAAATTTATTTTATGTTTGGTTTCTTTAGAGAGCCATGGAGCATATTTGGTTTTAGTTCTAATTAGTCTGTTTGGGGCATGGTGGTTGAGGATGGCAAGGAAGTTGGAGTTAAAGTAACTAATGGCTTCATCTAAAGGATGATTTTGTAAGGGTGACCAGTTGCATGCTCTTAGTTCCATCTGGAATAGTTCAGGGTTAAAATACTTTTTAGACCTGATGTTTTTAACAGATGTTGGAGAGGGAAAGTTGGTTTTATGTCTGATGATATAGGTAAGAGAGTTGTCACTTAAATCATCACGGAGGGTTCCTGAGTCATAAATGTGAGGATGATGGTTAATGAGAATCCAGTCTAATAAGCTAGATTTCTTGTTCGATTTATTTATCCTGGTAGGGGAGGTAATGGTTTGGGAATACCCATATAGGTTTATATTGTTTGTGGGAAGGCTGCTGCAGAAGCAGGTCCAGTCAATATTTGTGTCACCTAGGATAATGGTTTCTTGAGGCAGGTTTTGGGAAAGCCAGCAAAGTATATTTTCCAAGGTCGCTGTGTTATTACCAGGAGGTAGATATATACAGATAATATAGATATATTTGGAATTGTTAAGAAGAAGTTTGGAGATAAGAATTTCTGCATTGGAGTCTATAGGTGGTTTACAGTTATGAGTGGTTAATTGTAAGCTAGATTTATATAGGATAGCAACCCCTCCACTTTTCTTGGATGTTCGGTCTAGTCTCAGGATATTATATCCAGGTGGGATGATTTCATTGTCTTTGGTTGCAGGTTTTAACCAAGTTTCTGTTAAGCAGAGAATATCAAAGGAATAGATTTCAGTTAGAGCTAGGAGTTGAGTTACTTTATTGTTTATACTTTGTATATTAAGATGAGTAATTAAAAGGGAGTTAGCTGGTTTGGATAGGGCTTGGGTAGGTAACTCTTTGAGGTTGAGGAGAGAGATAGGAGTTGTTGGGAGGCCTGGGTTAGGGTGAATGTCACCATCCTTTAAAAAGAGTAGTAGGCTTAGATAGTGTGGATTGAGGAATTTGCTGTATAGAAATAGACATTTTTTGGGGGGGTTAGATTGTTGTATTTTGTGTGTAGTGTTCTATGATATTTAGGAAGTATGTAGTTAGATGAGGATGTTATGTTAGCATGAATAAAATGGAAAGACGAGTTTGGAGAGTTGGTTTCTTTTTTGGGGTAGTTTTCGTTTGGGTCTAGTGAGTTTTCAAATGAGGTGAATAGATGGGTGAGGATTAAAGAAGGTAGTAGTGAGAGTGTGAATAAGAGTGTGAAAAAGGATGGGATGGATTGTTTATTCATTAAATGAATTGATATAGGTTCTTTGTAGGTCGAAGATAGAAATGTATTGGGAGGAGGTGAGAGAGTGAGTAGAGTGTGGTGTGATAGGAGGAGAATAGTGAGAAATTAGTATTACTGGAGTTGGGTAACAGGAGAGTGTTTAGGAGAAAAGATAGTGGGAAAGAGTGTCGTTGAAGAGGAAATGCTAAGATCACGAGGTATGATTAGAGAGTAATGGGAAGAGGAAGGGGTGTGGTTAGAGAGTAACAGGAAGAGGTGTGGTTAGTAAGTATAAAGGTAGGACCCCTGGGGTGGGTGGGTGGGAATTGGGGGTAGGGAAGGGAACGGAGTGAGCCCGCAGGGCGAATGGAGCGGGTAGAAAGAGATACTGGAGCAGTTAATGAAAAACAATCAGCTAGGGTAAGTCTAGTGTTATAATGAAATAGAATAGGGGCTAGAAGGTGTCTATAGTCTATAGATATGAAGGGGAAAAGAAAAAAAGAGAGAGAGGACTAGACAGGTGTCTGCGGACAGCAGAAATGAAGGAAAAAACAAAAGAGACAGCTAAATAGCACTTCTGGGACTACTGAAGTTAAGAACTGAGGTAAGGAGTTGATAATGAGAAAAAAGGGTAAGAGTAGAAAATGTCAGGAATTAGGGTGCCATCTAGTTGGCAATTCAAGTATTGCAGTCTTGATTGAGAGGGAGTAAAAATAGTAGACTACAGTTGTAAAGTGAGAAAAAAAAGAAAGACAAGGGGGTTATCTATACAGGTAGTAACTATACAGCTGTAAAGTGAGAAAAAAAGAAAAACAAAGGGGGCATCTATACAGGTAGGAGGGGTGAGATAGTGAAGGTAATGTAGAAGGGGAAGCAAAGGCTGCTGGCTGTCCTAGCTCAGGCCTGGGTATAACATTTATATTTTGGTACAGTCAATAGAAAGTATTTCTAGTTAGAATTATTCAGCAGACATACTTTACTGTTTTCCTTGAAAGGGGATTGTAGGAGTGTTTTGCGTTGAGGTGACCCGCTGATATTTGGAGAGGGTTCTTAGCTTCCTGCTGACTAGCACTGGAAGCCAAGGATGAGTATAGTAACCTTAGGAGGCAAGAGAGAAAAGACAGAGGATAAGAGACATAGATAACAAAGCAAGGTAGAACTTCACAAAATAACAGTAATCAAACCCTGACTCAGTTATTCAAAAACCATATGCATAATTAAATAAACAGTCATTCATAGGGCAGTATCCAATGTACATTTCAAAAACCATATGCATAATTAAATAAACAGTCATTTGCAGGGACACAAGAGCTGGTTAGCAGTAATACATATTAATTCTTTGGTAGCAGCAATGCAAAGTATATGATGCAGCACTTGTGTACCCCTTTTGTATAACAGTATAAATATAGACAGCAGTTAAAAAAAAATCTGTTCTACTTGGCATTAGTCGATAACTAATTAAATCAGAGTGTATGAATACAAGTAAGGACTTTGCCAGCAGCAATATAGGACATTATAAAACAGTAGTTATCAACCAGTAAATATAGAAAGCAGTTAACAAGCAATTCTGCTCTATTCAACAACAGGAGTAAAGCTAATTACATCAGAGTTTGTAAATACTTATAAAGACTTGCCAGCAGCAATATATGGCAACTTTAAAACAACAATAATCAGCCCCTTTGTTAGCACTGTTGGAGGGGGGTACATTTAACCCTAGCCCTTTATTGCTCTTAAGAGCCATTTACTGGCTTTTAAGGGAGGATGAGAATAAGAGAAATATTCCCCTGCTTAGGGTAAGCATTCAGGTGGTGCTGCAGTAGCCTTATTTTGTATGATAATGAATTATCGTGCTAAGAAATGGAGTCCAAAATAAATCCGATATCTGGCTTTTAACTGAGGACTTAGATATGTCTAAAAGATCCTCAGGTAAGGAAAAGCGCTTGGGTGGCGCTATAATAAACCTTTAAGCACTTATTAATGTTCTATAAGGAACCTTTAAGCACTTGTTAACGGTCTATAAAGAACCGGAACTCACAGGGCGGTATAGTTTATAGAGCCATTTCCTAACTTCCATAGTGGAGTTAGACTTGTTACTGTATCCACTGGTAAGGGAGGGCACATAGGTGGCGCTGTATCAAATCTTATTGCATATTGGGTGCCCAATAAAGAATGGGCACCCTAAATAGCTACTGTAGTTCTGAAGTCATTTAGTGTCTTTTAATAGCAGTGTTTTAAAGTTTTAAAATATATTAAAGGAGGGGTTAAGCTCCATGGAGAGGTTGCATAAATCTTTTATTTCTATAAGTATATTGAAAAGGGTGTATGCATACTTTATAGTGCTCTGCTGCAGATGCAGTCTGTGTGATTGGCTGACACCTGCCAAGTACATCATTGAGGGGGTGGAATGGCCCAGTTTAGGTGGAACAGGGGTCATCAGTAATTTATATCTGATTAGCTTTCTCCACCAATTTCTTTTTTTTTTTTTTTTGACAGCCATCCTTGCTAAGCACTGTGGCATGGCAGGCAAATATGTGCTGTAGGTATAAACAATGCTCAGCAGTCAATAGACACACCCCCATGAACGGGCATGCTCAGCACAGTGGTGAGCAAACAGGCACTGCTGAGCTCCAATGTGCTTTAAGAAATAGAGACACACCCCCTTTTGATATCAGCTATCTCTTCTGTGGGCACCAACATGGTTCTGGGGCTACATGGATGTGATCTGTGGGCACAGATACCCATCTTTGCTATTCATAGATTCATAGGTTCATAGATTAGTACTAGGCTAACTGCCCTTTTGGGCCATTTTCAGCTTAGCCAATTACCCCATGTGAGAATCAAACCCTGTACCAGCACAGCAATCTTTTTCACTATTCTAGCATGTCGAAGGGTCAGTTGCTGGCATCCTCCCCTGTTCAGCTGGTGAATCTGGGAATCTTGAGGCAATGTTACAATTGCCTCATGTACACAGACAACCCACTCCTCCTCCCAACAAATACAAATATATGCGAGAGATGCAACTATATAGCCAAACTGGAGGCTGAGCTCCCTCAATTCAGTACGGGCAAGACCAGGCAGGAGGAGAAGGTAACCACGTACACCACAAACCCAGCCTCACATAGAACTATTACAACTGCAAACCAAACACATAAACACACAAAAACATACTCGGAGGCACTGATTAAAAATCTACCAAAACAACAGAGGCCTCCAAAGCAGACACCCAAGCAACCGCCACCTCAAGACATAGCACATGCAACACATAGTTCACAAAGTCAGTGTGCTAAACAGTCACAGCCCTTAAGGCCAAACAACATGCCAGACACACTTGTAATAGGTGACTCCATAGTCAGACACACTGACGTCCCGCTCACCAGACTGAACAAGGAAAAGGTCACAGTAAGCTGCCTGTCGGCAGCTAGAATCCGCCACATAACACAAGCACTCGGGTCACTCCACAGCAAGTACAAATATGACTCAGTCATTGTACATGCCGGTGTGAACGACCTGAGACGTACCTCCCTGGACTACATGAAAAGAGACATAGAGGAGCTCTCTGATTATGTAGCCCAGGCCGGTATGATCCTGACCCTGAGCAGCATCTTACCCTCACCAAGAATGATGCCACAGTACAAAGACAAAGTGATCAGTTTTAACAATTGGCTTAATTACTGGTGTCATTCAAAGGGGATCCAATGTCTGTCTGCTTGGGATGACATGCTCGACAAGCCACGCTGCTTCGCAAGAGATGGCTTGCACCTGTCACCCTTGCGCTTCCGGGTATTGGCCAAGGCTCTTGCCACCCCCATAGTGCCTTTTTTAGGCAAGGGTCAAATGACAAACCTACCTCCCTAGAAAACACAAGTGGAAAAAAAATAAGGGTAATGCTGCTCAATGCCAGAAGTCTAAACCTCAAGATGCACACCCTCGAAGCCCTCCTCAGTATGGAGAACATCGATGTCTGTGCAGTGACTGAAACCTGGTTCAAGGCTACTGAGAGCAAACCAGCACTATCAGGTTTTACCTCATATCATGCTTTCCGGCCCCAAAACTTGGACCGAACCACAAAAGGAGGGGGAGTATCCATATTCATCAAAGATACCCACACCTCCAGGTTAGTGGCAACGCACGAAGCATCGGAGACTATCCAGGTGCAACTAACCATAGGCAAAACTGCCTTACAATTTGTAGCATGCTACAGACCACCCTCTCAAACTCAGGAAACCCACACAGCCTTCCTGAAGACACTGGAGAGTATGAATGTCTCTCCAAATACCATCATATTGGGAGACTTCAACTACCCAAACATAGACTGGGAACATTACTCAAGCCCAAACACCCTAGCCCAAAGGTTCCTAGAATTCATAAACTCAAATGCAATGGAACAACTAGTCACCATCCCCACAAGAGGAGACAATATACTAGACCTGATCATCACAAACATGGGGACAAAATGTTCCACACCGGAAGTATATCCCTCATTGGTAAGATCAGACCATAAATTAATCTCACTGGAAATCCACATCCCGCCCCCACCCCCTGCACAAAAGACCACAGTGAAGAACTTCTCAAAAGCCAACTTCACACTTCTTAAGACTGAAGTGGCATCCTTCAAGGTCCCCGGGCCAGTGGAAACCACAACCAACACTGCTGAATCCTTTGCAAATGCCTTCTACGGGCACCTTCAAGAATGCATGGATCATGCAATCCCAAATAAAACCAAGACTCATTCCCCCAAAGGCAGGCACCCAGACTGGTGGACCTCAGCCATAAACAAACTTTACAACAGAAGGAGGAAGCTACTACATGACAGAGCAAAATCCCTAAATGGGAAGGCATCTCTGATCAGTACTAGCAAAAAACTACGATCACTCATAAAATCATCCAAGGCCAACTTTGAGAGAAAAATCACAAAAGACACAAAAGACAATCACAAGGCCTTCTTTAGCTATGTTAGAAACCTGGGTAGAAACTCCCAGATATGCTCAGAGTTAGTCCAAAATGACAATAAATACACTGAACCCACTGACATTGCCAACATTCTGGCAGACAGGTTCAGTGCAAATTTCTCCTCCCCCTCCTCCCCAAAAGGAGAAATAACTATCCCAGCAGAGTGTAGCCTCCCTAAATCTCAGATGCCCAGGTGAGAGCCGCCCTCTCTAAAGCTAAAAACACAGCATCAATGGGACTGGACGGTGTCCCGGGCTTGTCTGATACATGAACTCCAAGAGGAACTAAACCCAAACATAAGGCTGCTGTTTAATCTTAGCCTTACTACAGGATACATACCCAAAGAGTGGCGTACAGCAACAGTGGTCCCACTTCACAAAGGCGGTGCTTCTACGGACCCTGGAAATTACTGCCCCATAAGCTTGATGAGCCTGGTCTGCAAAGCTATGGAGAGGATCATTATGGAACTCATAAACAAAGACATTGGGGACCTACAGACATTGGATCCTACCCAATTTGGCTTTGTCAAGGGCAGATCCTGCCTTTTGAACTTGGTCGACTTTTTTGAAACCGTCACTAAGGCCATTGATGAGGGTAAGGCAGTTCACACAGCCTACCTTGACCTTGCAAAAGCCTTTGACACAATACCACACTTGAGCATCATAGACAAACTCACCAGCTTAAATGTAAACCCATATGTCACGAGATGGGTTGCAAACTGGCTCAAGGACAGAACCCACAGGGTCAGAGTTGCTGGAGCTATGTCAGACTCTAAGTCAGTCACAAGCAGTGTCCCACAGGGCTCAGTCCTGGGACCCCTCTTATTCGGCATTTATTTTTCCGAGGTACAGGCAAACATAGGAGGATTGTGGCTGACAAAGTTCGCAGATGACTGCAAACTGGGCGCCATAATTGATACTCCAGCGGACACAAACATCGTTCAGAGAGGACTCATAGAAATGGATAATTGGTGCCAGAGCCATGGCCTTAAGCTTAATGCCATAAAATGTATAGTCATACCGTTTGGGAAAAACAAGGTACCCACAAATTACCACATAGGTGGTAATCCATTAAGTACGGAAGAGGTAATCAGGGACCTAGGGACCCAGGTTGACAGTAACCTCTCATTTGACACTCACATTGCCAAAGTGGTTAGGAAGACCTTCTATATTGCCCACCTTATCATGAAGGGTTTCACATCTAGATCAAGAGAGGTCATTGTGCCCCTGTACTCATCTCTTATTAGGCCAATGATTGAATACAATGCCCCATTTGGGATGTATCTTACCCGACACCTGTAGCAGTTGGAAAGACCCCAAAAGTTTCTCACCAAGAGGATAAAGGGTCTTAAACATATGTCATATGCAGCCCGACTGAAAAAACTCCAGCTCTATTCAGTCGCATACCGCCTACTCAGAGGTGACCTGTGCCTAACGTACAAGGCCATGTCCAATCTGGAATTAATGGACATGCTCCACCTCAAAAAATCCAAATCCATCAGAGCCACAAGAGCAAGAGACTTAAACCTCAACACAGAAATAAATAGGACGTGCTGGATGGACAGATTCATAACCCAGAGGCTCCCTACACTCTGGAACAGAATCCCAATCCATGTTAGGCAGAGCCCCTCACTAACTCTATTCAAGAGAAGTCTTGACGAGTGGATGGGAGATTGTAGGTTTATCCCGGGGGTCATCTCTGTGTCACTACTAGACAGAGGCACAGTAAACGAAACCCTAAATGGGCGTAGTATTCTCATCCTAAGCGGTGGTGAAAGCCACACACACTCTGGCTAGGCTTATAAATGCCCTAGGGCAGATAGCCTAGTACAAACCTATGAACCTATGAACTATGCCAACCTCCCACCTGTAACCCCAGCTCATTTGCATACAGATCCGTGCACACAACCGGGAAACTACACTATTCCAGGACATGCCTCCTTAGCAACCACAGATACCCACTATTCTACATACTCCATGCAAGGCCCTATAATGCATTATTGTCATATGTTTTATATTTTTTTTCATTTTTACATTTTTAAATATTTTTTTTTTTTTGCATAACAACATGCAAACATAATATGGGTATTAAAAATATTTTAAATTATTTTCCATCACTTTTTGGACATACAGGCATAGTTTTGTACATATCTGTGTCTGCTTTGCTATTTCTGCCATTCTAACTGGGCTTTTACAGCCCCTGTTCATTTTTTAATTTCATATAGATGGAATTTTTCTATGTACACTTCAGACACCAACATGGGATCTAGAGGACTGCCTATCTGCTCACTGGATTGCTCTACACCCTCATTTGCATGCAGTTCACCTGCTTATGAGGTGATTTGCATGCCATGGACACTTCTGTGTTGGAGTGCTCATGCATGCTCCTCAACTCTGTTTACTGAATCACACAGCTGTTTACTTCCGTGTAAGCTCTATGCCACTATGCCTACACAGAAAATGAATACATGTAGTCTTTGTTGAATTCCCCATTGTATTTATAATATTGTACTACAGGCAAAAATGGGATGCAAATGAACTCTGTCAAGCAGGCTACTGTATAAGAAATGTTATTTCAAATGTGAACTGTGTCGTAATATGAGATTAAAATAAAGTGTTATGATTACCATAAGTTAAAATGATATACCAGCCAATAGAGATATAATCTATGTGTACTGTGCGCAAACATTGTATGAGGTATCTTTGTTAAGTTGTTAATGAAAACTGTCAATGTTAAAGCAATGAAAATAAAGGTGGCTTGATGAAGATAAAAAAATCTATAATCCTATCAATATAGTCACATGAACTAATATTTTAATATGTATCAAATAAGAATATTATACAATTTCCACATTCACTTATTAATTTTATTTTAATGATTTATAAACAAGTATGATGATATAGGTTGAATACCTTTGCACAACCAGATACATGCAAGGAATACATAGTATTGTTATCCTTACAGCTGGAACATTTTGGTGAATCACTTTTATCCATAATAACTAGATTATGGACAGCTGGGTAGGCATTAGGTAGCAACATAAAATAAGAATTAGTATGCACTTATAGGTTCATAGGTGAATACTAGACTAACTGCCCTGAAGGGCCATTTTACATCTAGCCATGTTTTTCCACTAGGAAGTAAAAATACCCTTACCATGATTTTTATGCCAGCATCTCCTATTTTGTTTTAATGTTTCTGTGGCCATACCATTGAGTATTGAAAGGGGACCCTGTTTCAGGATAGGGTATTTAGGTACTGATTCACTTGATCAGTAGCACAGGAGCAGACCTGGGTAAATTTCTGTATTTCCATTCATTGACTTAAGTTGCATTTGAATAGTGACAGGGATGATCTTTGTTTTACGTGGATGGGGTGTCCGTTCCAATGTATTGGTATCCTCTGGGGATACACTACTTTTTATCTAACCCAGCTTATCTAAACTCAACTTATTGAAAATCAACTTATCCAAACCAGCAAAGCTAAAAAACAAACAGAGCAAATGTTTATGTTTTGCTGGTTTAGATAAGTTAAGTTTAAATAGCTGATTTTTAATAAGTTGGGTTTAGATAAAAACATATTTTAATCCCTCTGCAATATGTACTTGCCCTTCCAAACCATTCTATTTATGTTGCAGAGGAGGTTAAGGTCTGGATCATGTATTTCTGATGCCATTTGACTTGCAAATGTGCAGTAGGTCCATTAGTACTGGATCAGGGAATGCCTTATAGGTCTGCAGAGATCACTTATTAATAGTCTGTAAAAGACCGTAAATAGTGATAGAGCTTTGAGGTGGTCCATGTAAGTCACATGGTTCAGTCCCTGTATTCTGTTTGTCAGCAACCTTTGTGGGTACTCTAGTTGTTGCATATGTCTGGACAGGTACATAGCAAAGGGGACATTTACCCAATGATGGTCTTCATGAGGACTGAGTATGTTGGAAAATTACATCTCTGGACCAAGATGCTATCCCTTTGTTTATAAGTTGTGCCATATAGATTGACATCCTCACAAAAGTAAAGACATGTTGGTCGAAGGGTAGGTAATTATCTATGTATGTTCTCAAGTCTACAAGTAGTGGATCTTGTCTTAAGGGTATACTGCCAATGTGGTAATTTCCTGAGGCATACAGTTTTCCAAAGGATACAATAATGCACTTTTTGGAATTCAGTTTTAGTCCATGTTTCTGTTACCAGTTATTTGCTTGAGACAAGCCTTCCTGGAAGATGTCTGAGACATTTTGGGATTCAAAGACATTCTACATATGCCTTGAAAGGATTTAAGAGGTGGTACTTCTTGCACTTGTCTACCATGATAACATCACATGATTAGAAAGCCTCACACTGATTCACTATTACTAATTATTCTCTCAGTCTAAGTCTATGACAGGAATTCATAGACAAGCTGCATAAAACTTAGTGTGTATTTGTATCAGGATCATACAAACTGACATGAGCCAGTAGTGAATTTATAGTGTTATTTTGCACTCACCTATGAGTCCAAAATCACAACAGAGGATATCTGCAAGAAACTGCAAAATGTCATGCAAATGAAAGGAGGTAGGGAAATTTATTTCATTTTTATTTTTATTTTAGGAGATTCTAACGATATGCACATGTATGTCAGGTGAATATATTTACTATTTATAGTCATATTTCAAGGAAATGGGACAATAATGTGCACATGACTATAAAAAGGCAAAGCTTATAGAGTGTTGATGGTAGGAAAAAAGTGGCATCTGGCACCAATGGAAACATTACTGGCTGTGAGTAACCATCCACAGTTTCACTGATCAAAAGATTACTGATTGCTTTAGAGTTGTTTGGGATATTGTACAGGCCTTGCTTGACATCTAGCACCCATAAATGGAATCAGTAGGAATACATGGCTGTGTCATACCCGTGGAGAGCAATGTATGTATAGGTCTTTTTATTTTAATTAGTGGGACTGTTCAGAGACTAAATGGGAACATGTTGGGTATTTCAAAAACATCTGTCTCAAGAACACGTAACAAGTTCCTCAACATAATGCTTCTGTGTGTACAGGAATATATGTGGTTCTCCAGTTCACCACAGTAGACAGCCAACACCATGCATGTTTTTTATGACATCATCTGCCTCCTTGTGGTACTGGGTTCCACACATTGTCCACATCTAGTGATAAAGACCCCCCCCCTAACCTGGACCACAGTCATATGACAAAGATTTGTGACAGAAAGGCTACCATTCTGCGAACTGCCTGGTAGTGTATGATGTGTAGGATTATAAGCAATGCATCCAGGCAGTTCACATCATTCACATATATGCCACACATCTTGGTTGTATTGTCTTTTGTTGTCACTTTCTGCATAGAGATATTCCACAGAGCCACATTTAGTCTGGCTAAGGTTAAGGTGTGCAGCTGTAGTTATGCATGTAAATATACTAACTCCCCTCAAACTATGCTGCAGGTGATATTTATTTTTATTTATTTATTTAGTTGACATTTGTTTACTGGGAAAGTCCAATGGGGTAAATGCCTATTTTCAGAGGAGGCCTGGGGAGAAAAGCTCCAAGGAACAGATTAAAGTACAATATTAGAAAGGTTCAGGCAACATCACAGATATATAGTGGATACATTAAATGCAAAGTGGTATAATAGGACACTCTTAGTACAAGAAACAATGTGGTAGGGCAGTCAATATACAAGAAACAAGAGACAGCTAGTACAGTATCATAGAGCTGTGCTTTGCGGTTACAATAAAAGAAGCAATAGAGTTAGGACACACTGACTATATGATACTTGAGACACCTAATATTTATGACCTCAAGATAATACATGACAAATAATTAAATAAAGTTGTGACACACTAAATACACATTGAAGTAAGGGAATTTCAGCAATACATTTCAGGAATGTTTCTAAGATAAAGAAAGGGAAGAGTATGAGTAAAAATAAAGTATTTGATAGAAAAGGAATCACTGAAAGATAAGCCAGTATAGAGGGGAAGCAAGGTGGGGTAAACAAGATTAGAGCGACAGGAATATTAGTGGATACTATGGTGGTGTGGAGTGTAGCCATATCCAATTGATAGATAAATGTTCTTTCAGTAGAATTCCCACTAAAGCCTTCTCTTTTGACACCCACATGGAACCAAGCCATCATGGCCAAACACAAGTGCAACCACACACGCGCACATGTCCATATACACACACACACACACACACACAAGCATAATAAAATAGAACATTCATTTGGTCAGCTGAAAGCCTACTTCTACTGCCATGACATGCCTTGGGTATGCCAGAACCCTGCTACAGTCTTCAGGATGTTACAAATATATTGCATGCTCCATAATATGATGATAAGTAGACAGGCTTTGCAGGCCCAGAATACTGGTATGGTTGAACCACACACTCACAAAGCCAGCAAAGAAGGCACATCAGTATCATTATGGATCTAGGACTGTTGAACGAAACTTCAACATCCCAAATCCACGATAACCAAACACACTTTAACGAAAGCGCTTTCACCGAAGAACAGCTTTCGCTAAAGTGTGTTACAAAACAATAAATCTACTTTTATCCCCAAGTGAGGGGCTGTGCCCCCCACACCTCCCTACTTTAATATTCTCACTCCAAGGTCACACTACAGTGGGGAAAAGGGAATTTTTCCTTATCTGCACTGGAGTGCGACCATCACAACGAGCATACTTATCTGAAAGTGCTGCTTCTGTGAACAGCACTTTCGGTTAAGTATGTTCGTTGATTTCTGATTCAGTAGAAAGTGCCGTCGGGGATCAGTACGAATCCCATCATTATATGATGAGCGTATAATGGAACAACAGCAGCCAACAACCACAGACAGTGACAGATGCAGGAAATCAAGTGTTTCACCTACATGGCTTCTTTTTAAATGTTTTTGGTTATGTTCAGGCCAATAAAGCCAAACACCACTAGCTGTGCACATACCCATTTCAGCCTTTTTAATGAATGTGTCAGCACACCATAAGTCATTAGTTTCACTATAGACCTAAAAAGTAAAAAAGTCATAGACATCCAGAAGCCATGCAGCTGAAACACTTGATGTCCTTAAAGGTTTATTTGCATATATCCCATGGGTTTTCATTACAGGAGATTTAAGTTATCACACAGTGAAAATCCTAGCTAGCTTGGTTGGGTTTTTTTTGCAGTGTTTACTGAATGGTTTGCCTTTGTGACCTTTCTATCCTTTGGTTTCGATGTTAGTTGGGATATTTTATAGGCACCTTAACCTTAATGAGCATCAACTGTGTTTAAAGATCTGTGTTTTGGAACTATAGCCAAAGCATCCACTTATGCTGTGACTTAAATAGCTTTGAGACTTTCTGAATAAGCCATGTTTTTATGTCTTTTTTTTTTGAGAAAACCTCTGTGGGCTTTCCAGATGTTGCATATTTCTGATCACATGCATACTAAAGAAGACATTGTAATCATTGTTTGGTCTGATGAGGGTGTAGTACAGAAGAAAAATGGCATTGTTGGACCTGGATGACATACCCTTTATTATAAGTTACACAACACAAAATTATTTTCTTACTACCATAGATATGTCAAAGGCCATGTTACTTTCTGCATGCATTCCCAAATCTCTGACCACTGGATCTACTCTTAGGAGTGTATTATCAATGTAGTAGTTTCCAGGGTAGCCATATTCCCAGACAATGTTATTTCTTGACACTGAGTTTTAGACCATGGCTCTGGCACCACTTAATGGTCTAGGAAAAGCCTTCTTGGAGGGTATTCATGTCTTTAGGGGAATCAATGGCTATGCCTAGTTTGCAATTGTCTGCAAACTTGGTCAGCCAGAGACAATTGATGTTGGCCCTGACTTCAGAGAAGTATATGGCAAAAAGGAGTAACTCAACACCAAGCTCTGAAGAACTCCACTAGAGGCTGGTCCTTTTGTAGAGGCAGACTTCCCTAACATCACTTTTGGGTCTTATCTTTAAGTCATCTGGATATCCAGCAGGTGACATAGAGGTTTACACATAATTTGGTGAGTTTGTCTACAATGCCCTGGTGAGGTATTGTGCTGTATGCTTTGGCCAGATAACAATAGGCAGTATGCACCATTTTGCCCTCATCCATTGCTTTGGTGACATTCTCATTGCATGGCCTGCCAATGACAAAACTAAACTAGATTGGAGCCAGTGTCTGAAGATTTCTAACATCATTGTTTATCATTTTCATGATAATTTTTCCATGGCTTTGCATACGAGACTAGTCAGATCTGTGTCTGTAGTTACCCAGGTCAGAATATGGCATGACCTTGTGCAGAGAGATGACAGCTACAGTTCTCTATTCCCTTGGCACAAAGCCTGTCTGAAGGTCTTTTTTTCATTGTTTTTATTTTTTTAAGAAAATTTGTATCAATTTAACATATTTACAATATATACACAGAAGGGAAGATATTCAGCATCACGTATTGTTATACAATGATATAAATACATTGAACCATAGAGGTAATCTTATACATTTAATACATTAAGAGTCTTGGGATTTCAATAGCAACATTTTAAGGTTATCCCAACCACTAAAAGTGTTAGTATGATTTATAGATCTTATTCTGATCACTTCTTTTTCAGTTTTACATAGTATTGCTTTTAAATTTAAAAATGTGTTGAATGTAAGAACTGAGTTTGATTTACAATTTTTTATGACAACTTTTCTAGCAACTGCCAAAAAAGCCCAAAACATTTTCTGCTCTTTGGTTTTTACAGATATAGGAAGTGAAACATTCATTAGTATTGATGATCTAGTTAAAGAATGATTATAGGTTCATAGGTTGATAGGGCAATTACAAGCCTAGCCAGAGTATGTTTGGCTTTCGACACCCTTTTAAATGAGTTTACTATACCCTTTTAAGGTTAGTTTACTGAGCCTCTGTCTAGCAGTGACGCAGAAGTGATCCCTGGGGTAAACCTATGATCTCCCATCCACTCGTCAAGATTTCTCTTGAAGAGCAGCAGTGAGGGGCTCTGTCTGACATGGACTGGGATTCCATTCCAGAGAGATGGGAGCCTCTGGGTTATAAATCTGTCCCTCCAGCATGTTCTATTAATTTATGTGCTGAGGTTTAAGTCCCTCGAGCGCGTAGCTCTAAGGGATTTGGATTTTCTGAGGTGGAGCATGTCCATTAAATCTGGGTTTGACATGGCTTTATACATCAGGCACAGGTCGCCTCTGAGTAGGCAGTATGCAACTGAGTATAGCTGGAGTTTCTTTAACCGGGCAGCATAGGTCATCTGTTTGAGTCCCTTGATCCTCTTGGTGAGGTACTTTTGGGGTCTTTCCAGTTGCTGCAGGTGTCTGGTAAGGTACATTCAAAATGGGGCATTGTATTCTATTATGGGCCTGATGAGTGATGAGTAGAGGGGCACAATGACCTCTCTTGATCTAGATGTGAACTCTTTCGTGTTAAGGTGGGCTATATAGAAGGTCTTTCTAACCCCTTTGGCGACATGATTGTCAAAGGAAAGATTGCTATCCACTTGGGTCCCCAAATCCCTAATTACTTCTTCCGTGCTTAATGGATTACCACCTATGTGGTAATTTGTGGGCAGTTTGTTTTTCCCAAAGGGGATGACTATGCACTTTTTGGCATTTAGCTTTAGGCCATGGTTCTGGCACCAGTTATCCATCTCTGTGAGACCCTTTTGGAAGATGTCTGTGTCAGTTGGCGAGTCAATTATGGCACCCAGTTTACAGTTGTCTGCGAACTCGGTCAGCCATAGTCCTCCCGTGTTAGCCTGTACCTCAGAGAAATATATACTGAACAAGAGAGGTCCCAGGACTGAGCCTTGTGGGACGCCACTAGTAACTGGTTTAGAGTATGATATGGCTCCCACAATTTTGACCATGTGGGTTCTATCCTTGAGCCAGTTTGCAACCCATCTTATGACATTATTAAACCTTAACCCCTTAAAAACATACTTATCTCTTCCCGATATACATTTAATTTTTCACAATCCATAAACATGTGTATCCAATCAACTTTTACATCTTTACTACATCTCCAACAAACTGAAGAAGTCATTTTACTAAACTTAGAGATTTTATAGGGAGTGACAAACATTCTATGGATATATTTCCACATAAAAGTTTTACAGTATAAACTGGAAGAGTTTGACTAACTGATTTAAGTAATAAAGTTTTATTCTTACCATCTATTGAGTCACTCAGTCCACTAGTATCTAAAAAGTTCCATAATTTTGCATCACAATTACTATTATTAATTATAATTAACTTGTATAACTTGGACGTCCTCCCTTTGTAGGTCAATCTACCTTCAATAATAGCATTCATATATTCATATAACGGTGTTCTGTTCCTCTTCACTCATATTATCCAAAAATCAATTTAATTTCTTACTGGTAGATAATATTACATGTTCATCAGATTCATCTAGCTTATTTTCTTTCATTAAATATTCTGGAGACTTATCTTTTCCCTTTTCAAAGCAATCAAACCATAATACTAATCCATTCATTTTTAGTAAATACATGTTAGTATTGTTCTGAGCTTCCTTAAATCTAGAGGTATGTACAATGGCAGTGCACAAAAAATTCCATTTTAATATGGAGTTTTAAAAACATATTACTTAACTGTTTTACAACTTCATTTCATATATGCAGAGTGTAACAATTTAAATGAATTTCATTCTAACGTAAATTTTGTTAACTAGATGAAAGGATTATTACATATTTCTAATTTATCATATTTAATAAACTTATAAGAATTCAGTAAAAATCTGCTCCTGGATGGTTTTCCACTTACATGTAAGTTGAGTCTATCCAGAATATCATAGAGTTAAAACTTGCAGCAGTAGAATAAGATTCTACATTTGGGAAGCTAATACCACCATACTCCCATAATCCTATATGATTTCTGTAAGCAATTCTCAGCTTTTTAGGATACCATAAGAATTAAGTTAACCTTTTTCCATTTTCTTTAAAAGTTTTTTTCAGGTATTAATATATATATATATATATATATATATATATATATATATATATATATATATATATATATATAATCTTGGGGAATATAATTATTTTAATAAGTACTAACCTATCCTCAAAAGTAAAAAACAGCATTAATTCCTTTTTTTAATAAGAAGTAAGACTTCTTCAATTACTTTTTCAAATGTATTATGAATAATCTTACTCACATCTTAATAGATTTTTATTCCTAAATATTTTAGTTCTTTTCCTTCTCAATTATATTTATATTTATCCTTAAACTTGCTATCTAGAAATTGATTTAAAACTAAATTTTCAGTTTTATTATTATTAGTAAATTCCAACAGTGATACTTCTTGAAATTTGTCAATTTCCTCATCTATTTCTTCTATGGAATAATTTAAATTTCCTATAGTTAGTAAAATATTCTCTTGCACCATAGCCAAATTATGGAACTCCCTCCCACCCACAATTACCTCCGTACCATTATGCACCCACTTCAAAACTTTACTAAAAGCGCACCTAAAAACATGCTGGCTATGCCCTTGCAACTCCCACTCTAATATCACCCACCCCATCCAACCACTACCTTTCTGTCCACTCTACTAACTACCTTGATTATAGCAAGCTCAGATGCTCATAAGCCTAGTACTTATTATACAGCAGGAACTTCTTATTGTAACATTTGTTAATGTCTGTTATGTACTTCACATATAAAGATTCTAGTTGTCTACTGATGTACTATGTTTTTCATCTGTAAATATGTTGTAAGTAATTGCTATGTTAAATTGTTAATCGCTATGTAATCCAAAGTAACTACTGTCTGTCTATTTTAACTGTGGAGCTTTTCTCCCCGGGCCTCCGCTGAAAATGGACCTACGTCCAGTCGGACACTCCCGGTCAACAAATGTAAATAAATAAATAAATAAATAAAATATCATCTGCAAAAAGCTGTATTTTAGATTGATAAGCTATGTTAATTGAGAATCCATCAATTTTCTTTTTCATTGCTTTTTATTATATTAGCTAAGGGTTTGATAACTAATGTGAATAGTAGAGGGGCAAGGAACATCCTTTCGTTGTGCCTTTGTTTAAAGTAAATCCTTGAGAAATGTAAGATCCAATTGTAACATATGCTTTGGAGTCTCCATACAGGTTCTTTAATATTCCCAAAAGTGTTCTCAAAATGCAAAAGCTTTTAAAGTTTTAAACAAATAGTTGCAATCTATAGAATCAAAAGCTCTCTTGATATCAAATTAGACCAATTTCTTGTTCATTCCTTTTGATAAATCTAAGACAGTTGCTACCCTTTTTATATTATCATCATCATCATCTTCTTTCAGCTCTTCCCATTAGGGATCGCCACAGCAGATCACCTGTTTCCATTTCTTCCTGTCCTCTGCATCTTGCTCTGTCACACCAACCACCTGCATGTCCTCTCTCACCACATCCATAAACCTTATCTTAGGCCTTCCTCTTTTCCTGTTACCTGGTAGCTTCATCCTTAGCATCTTTTTCCAAATATACTCAGTATCCCTCCTCAGCACATGTCCAAACCAACATAATCTTGCCTCTCTGGCTTTATCTCCAAACCTTCCAACCTGGGCTGACTCTCTAATATAGTTATTTCTAATCCTGTCCACCCTTGTCACACCCAGTGCAAATCTTAACATCTTTAACTCTGCCACATCCAGCTCTAACTCCTGCCTTTTTGTCAATGCCACTGAATCCAACCCATATAACGTAGCTGGTCTCACTACCCTCTTGTCGACCTTCCCTTTCACTCTTACTGGTACTTGTCTGTCACAAATCACTCCTGACACTCTTCTCCACCCACTCCATCCTGCCTGTACTCTCTTCTTCACCTCTCTTCCACACTCACCATTACTCTGAATTATTGATCCCAAGTATTTAAACTCATCCACCTTCACCACCTCTTCTTCTTGCATCCTCACCATTCCTCTATCCTCCCTCTCATTCACACACATATATTCTTTCTTAGTCCTGCTGACCTTCATTCCTCTTCTCTCTAGAGCATATCTCCATCTCTCCAGTGTCTCCTCCACCTGTTCCCTACTCTCAATACAGATCACAATGTTATCTGCAAGCATCATAGTCCACGGGGACTCCTGTCTGATCTCGTCTGTCAATCTGTCCATCACCATTGCAAATAAGAAAGGGCTCAGAGCTGATCCTTGATGTAATCACACCTCCACCTTAAATGCATCCGTCACTCCCACCGCAGACCTCACTGCTGTCACACTACCCTTGTACATATCCTGTACCACTCTTACATAGTTCTCTGACACTCCCGACTTCCTCATACAATACCACAATTCCTCTCTAGGCACCCTGTCATATGCTTTCTCTAAGTCTACAAAAACACAATGCAACTCCTTCTGACCTTCTCTGTACTTCTCCATCAACATTCTCAGAGCAAACATTGCATGTGTAGTGCTCTTTCCTGGCATGAAAGCATACTGCTGATCACTAATCATCATGTCCCTTCTTAACATAGCTTCCACTACTCTTTCCCATAACTTCATGCTGTGACTGATCAATTTAATCCCTCTGTAGTTACTACAGCTCTGCACATCACCCTTATTCTTAAAAATCGGTACCAAAACACTTTTTCCTCTATTTCTCAGGCATCCTCTCACTTTCCAAAATTTCATTAAACAATCTGGTTAAAAACTTCACTGCCATTTCATCTAAACACCTCCATGCTTCCACAGGTATGTCATCTTGACCAACAGCATTTCCATTCTTCATCCTCTTCATAGCTATCCTTACTTCCTCCTTGCTAATCCATTGCACTTCATGATTCACTATCCCCACATCATCCAACATTCTCTCCCTCTCATTCTCTTCATTCATCAACCCCTCAAAGTACTCTTTCCATCTGCTCAACACACTCTCCTCGCTTGTATGTATGTTTCCATCATTATCCTTTATCACCTTTACCTGCTGCATATCTTTACTAGCTCGGTCCCTCTGTCTAGCCAATTGGTACAGGTCCTTTTCTCCCTCCTTAGTGTCCAGCCTTTCATACAACTCTTCATATGCCTTATCCTTAGCCTTCGCCACTTCTCTCTTTGCCATGCACCTCATCTCCTTATACTCCTGTCTACTTTCTTCATCTCTCTGACAATCCCACTTCTTCTTTGCCAACCTCTTTCTCTGTATACTGTTCTGTACTTCCTCATTCCACCACCATGTCTCCTTGTCATCCTTCCTCTGTCCAGATGTCATACCAAGCACCTTTCTAGCCATCTCCCTTACTAGCTCTGCTGTAGTTACCCAGCTATTTGGTAACTCTTCACTGCCACCCAGTGCCTGTCTTAACTCTTCCCTGAACTCCACCTCACTATTACCCTTTTTCAATTTCCACCATTTGATCCTTGGTTCTGCCCTCACACTTCTCCTCCTCTTCTTGATAATCTATTGACTGTAAATCCAGTTTGATCTTTATTAATTAATTTAGCTACTATATATCTTAGTCTTGAAGCAAAATAGAAGTAAATATTTTGTATGCCATACTTAAACCATCTAACCCTGGAGTTTTACCAGTCTTCCTTTTTTGAAGCTTCTTTAACTTCTATCAGGGTAATAAACTTATTCAACAGAGATATTTGTTGTTCATTAAGTTTATTAGTAACATTTTCCTTTAAATAATTTTCAATTTTGTAATCATCAGTATTATTATTTTATCTTTATTAAGATGCTCATGGAATTTACTTAAAAATATTAAGCATTTCCTCTATGTCCGAAGTAAGCTTATTAGTGTAAGGATTTTGGATATTGATTTGTGCCCTTATGTTTAATATGTCTTATTTCTATTAGCTAATCTATGTAGATTGTTTGAAGTCATCGCACAAGAGTGCAATTTTATTTTTTCTAAAGCTGTTTCCCAGCTGTTTGATATTATGTCATTATTTTTAATGACTTCAGTATTATCTCAGTTCTTTATTTGTTGTTCAGACCTTGCTTTGTGTATTTCATCTTGCATTTCTAATAAATCTATATCACGCTCTTTCGTTTTATTACTAGCCCATCTCCCCAGTCTATCTTTAATATGCATTTTAAGGAGTCCCATAGTATGACTTTACTAACCTGACCATTATCATTCAAAGATAAAAAATAATCTTGATTTGTTTCTTAAGGTAAGTCCTAAATTATTTTAATTTCATCATATATACTGGGATTCTATAAATAATCTGAAATTTGCTTATATCCATTCCTATATTAATACTTAGTGCATTATAATCAGATAAAGGACAATTAATAATTTTAAAATAATTCACTTTGTTAAGTAAATATATAGCTATATATATATATATATATATATATATATATATATATATATATATATATATCGAGAGAGAGAGGGGGGCATAAATCCTATCAATTCTAGTGTGTGTCCTGTGTGCATAGGAATGAGTGAAGAATAATGACTTATCTTCTGCTTTTACTAGTAAATTAACTAAAGTATTACTAATGCATCTATTTAGTGCTTTAGCTTATGTCAGTATTTTAGCTTTCTTTTGTTCACTTGTATCTTATATACTATATATGCAGTTAAAATCCCTTGCTAAAATTAAACTGCTCTTCCAATGACTTAGTAGTAAGTTTAAGTGATGTTTAGCTACTCTTGGACCTATTGCAGGGATCCAGTAAAAAATTAGCTAGTATATAGAGTTTGCCATAATATTTAGTTATTACAAATGTATACATTCATTTGGGATCATTAATGGATTCTATGACCCTAGGCATTACAGTAGATTTTCTCCAAAGTATACCAGTTCCTCTCCTATTTTTGTTAAATGAAGCAGATAATAACATTTCATAACCTAAGTTATTTAAATTTTGTATATCTTTATCTATCAAGCGAGTCTCTTGCAAGAATATACTGTCTCGTCTATTTAATTTTAGATAGCTTGTTAAGGATTTCTTTTTGTTGCCTTTATTTAATCCATTTACATTAATAGAAATAGATCTCCCTAATAAAGTCAAAGATAAGTTTACAACTACAACTGTATATATTGCTAATAAAGCACAACCTACTATGGATACCAAAGTTCCTAGTTTGCCAATTGAATAGGCAAACTACTATACCATCGCTCTACCAACCAACACCTAAATATTCATAAAAAAATAGCCAAAGCTACTGTGACTTACAAATAATTAATATAAAATTATATATAGGTCAAAATTTATAAGAGACTATTAATTTAGTTATACATATTGCCATTTAAAACTATTCCTACTGTTACTACATAAAAGTTTAATAATCCTCTTTTAGTTATCACAAATATTAAATAATCTAACAAATAGTATATTATATATTATTTATGTCATAGTAGAATAAATTACCCATTAAATATTCCTAAATTATTTGATCATTCAATATTATCTCTAAATAAATAAGTGTAACAGAGTGGGATCAGAAGAAATAAAGACATCTGTACACTTATAGGTGACAGGTAATCTTATCATACTAAAGTATAATAAAAAAGGGAAATCAATGCACATATATATTTATCATGCTAAAAGACACACACATATTTCAAAGCTCTAACAAAAGTTCTGAATGAATTTGTAAAGTACAAGTGTCTATATTTCAAAATTGTGTAACACTGTTAACATGACAAATATCAAAATATTTAAAAATTATTTAGTTTATTAAACTACTTCATAAAAATATGCACATCTGCTGTGGTGGAAGAAAATGCCTTGCTATTTCTATGGAGTCTATATATGTAGATATAGATACAGATATAGATATAGATATAGATATAGGTATAGATATACATATGGGTCTACTTTTTTATTGAAAGCTCGTTCTTTTGAAAAACAAAAGTACGATCCCAATTACGTGAAAGTGCACTTTCGTGAATACTGGCTCACCGAACCAGTAAAATAAAAAAAAATAAAACACTGCAAAGGCAGTTTTATAGGGAGGCAAGCCCCCAAGCACCCCACACTCCCGTTACTTTAAATATACTAACTCCGAGATTGCGCTACAGTGGAGAAAGAGGTATATTACCTTATCTCTACTATAGCATGCTTCCATCCTGCAGTGCTTCTTTCGTTTTCTTTTTTTATTTTTTTATTGTCGGTTCGGTGAACCAGTATTCACAAAAGTGCACTTTTGAAGTGCACTTTCATATAAATGGGGTCGGACTTCTGTTTGTCGAAAGAATGAGCTTTTGACAAATGAAAGTATACCTATAGATATATATATATATATATATATATATATATATATATATATATATATATATATATATATATATATATATATATATATATATATATGCACAAATTGAAAAATAGGATTCGGGAACATTTAAGGAATATACGAGACAGCTATGAATGCAATGTCTTGGCAAAGCATATTATGATACATCCACAACATGAATTTAAATTTATTGTCCTGGACACCATAACAATTGCTGCTCGTGGGGGAGCCTGGCCATATTTGTTTGAGAAGTTAGAACTCTCTTGGCAGCTTTGGCTAAATTCATTATATTGACCAGGTCTGAATGACAATGTGTCCATTAGCAGCCTGTTAAAATTAAAAGCACTTAACAGGTGAATTTAACACTTAATACTTAATGGATATATCTAGGTTATATATATATATGTACACCCTTGTTTATTCCTATTTTTAAAAACAACTAACATTCTTGGTTATTTAATGGTTATTTATTAATTGATGCCTCTTATGGTTTTTACCTGTTGTATAGTATTGACTTATAATAACATTTTATAATAGTATTTTAAAATGGCATTTTAAAACAGTGTTTCTATGTTGTCTTAAATTGCATTATGTATTTATGTCATGAAATGCATTTATTTATATGATTTGGTGCTTTTAGGTATTTTCTTAGGGATTTATGCATGATTCATCTGGGTATGGTTACATTGACTAATAGCAGGAAATGAAGTCATTGCTAACATTTATTTAAAGCCTGATACTGCCTGTGACATTTTATCTGAAGTCTCTTTTTAATTTTAACTGAGATGAAAGGCTTATCTCTTTTTAAAAATAAAGTTTATTGTGGTTTTCAAGGAGAAGTGAACGTGTTGTGCCTGCTCTGAACTTGCTAACAGTTGGATTTATCAGTTTACTTGATTTTGGTTTTGTTTGCTTTGTAAATGACCTGTGGAAGCAATGTGTTACACGGGACAAAGAAAATAAAATCACCAGCACTTTCACACTTCTAATTAGCATATTACTCAGATGTGACATTCAGTTAACCTAGCAATGCACAAACCAAGCAAAGTTAAACAAATAAAATAAAATGTTTAATTTATATAGTCTTAAAGTTACTTGTTCTATGGATTTTGATTTGATGACATTCTCTAACAGGAAGTATTTGTTTAACATTTTGAAATACACTTATAAGTTTAGTTAAATTAAATATATTATGTCTTTCACTGTAAATATTGTAAAACAGTAAAACTAACCATTTATATTCCTCATCATGAAAAATGTTTTAGCTTAAAATATAAATACATAATTGCATATGTTTTGGGGATTAAAGTCCACTACAAACCTTTTACTTAAAGGGCAAATCTATAGTTTCAGAAAACAAAAATTCTGCAATCCAGGAATTTAGCTCACTTTGTCTCTTCATAGATATACTGTTCCACTCCATTTCTTCAGTATTATAAAGGTCTTTATTGCTGTTAACAAAAGTGGATGCCTCCTCCACTGTGTTAAATATGTTGGTTCTTCAGAAAGAAAGAAACTGATCTTTGCAAGAAACTCCAAATTAGCCTTAATATTGTTCTTTTTAAGTTCATTGATCAGTGGTAAACAGGATTTTCTTTTACAAATTACTTTACTGAAATAATCACTGTCAAATCTGACTACATGGTCACCTATTTTAATAGGTGGGATGGACAATGCTGTTTTCAATATTTGATCTTTTTCTAAGTTAGACATGAACTTAACTATAATTGAACATGGTGGTGAGTTTTCCTTCTTTGAATGTGCTTTTAGGGATCTATGTGCCCTTTCAATTCCAAAAGATAAACTTTCAGGTAATTTGAGAAGCCAGTTATATAGTCAGATAGTTACAAGGTTTATTACATTGTTTCCCTCATACTTTTAAGGTATGTAATAAATTCTGGTGTTATTTCATCTCAGTTTATTTTCTAAATCAAGTTTTTTCTATGAGATAACTATTTTATTTGAAAAGAAATTCTGTCTGAGACTCACCCTCAGCTATTCTTCCTTCATAATCATTTAACATGTCTTTGAGTACTTTGTGATTTCATAAGCATTTCTAAATGTTCCATCATCTTGCTGGTCTTTTCTTTGAAACTTTCTAGTATGATATCCAGTTTGTCTATGTAACACATACTGCATATTAGATATTAATGACTGTATTTTTTTTTAACACAAGAGTACCATTTTTAAGTGGCTCATGTTGAAGTCTCTTCTCTCTTAACCAAGCAGTTGAAATTCTGACATAAAAATTATAGCTTTTGAAGAACTTGAAGCTATAAATCTTTTCTCTATTAGTGAATAAAATTAGCCAACAAGTATCTTAAATTTTATTTTTTTTATTATATTTTCTGTCAGAGAAAAGCTGTCAGTCACAGAGCTTTCACCAGTTGCTGCTTTCAATTAGCCATCTTGGCCACACTGCCATTAAACAGTGATTTTAGTGGTCCTGATAAGTCAAGTTGCATGCTATTCAGTAGGCAACCTGAGATACCATCAGGGCTCATCAATGCAGAACTCTTCGCCTTTGAGAGTGCAATGAGGACCTGTTCCCTAGTGATAAGGAGTTATGGCTGGGGGTATTTCCTGAGGGGTGTCTGGGGGGATGAGGTAAAATTGGGGATAAAGTTGCTGGTCAGTAGATTTGCTATATCTTCAGTATAAGTGACCCCATTTGCAATTAGTTTGGCACATGGTTGTGTATAGTCTTTGAGAATGCGACATAGCTGAAGAATTCCTTGTGATTGTGATTGACCTGGGAAGCTATATTTACCTCAGATTTGGCTTTGGTAAACTTGATTATGCCTCCCAAGTTGCTTGTTTAGAGTTGTGAGGGAGTTTTTGCCTCAATAGGGGATTACACTTACTAATTTTTGTTATTTTCTTCTTCCTTTTGTTATACAACCTATTCATGTCGGGTTTCCACAAAGTGGCTTGTTTTTTAGTTTGTCCTGTTCTTATTTCAGATAGGTATAGCTGCCTCTGTGTAGCCATTAATATGATTGTACAGGATTTGTGTGAGCAGTTCCACATAGGCAGTGGTGTTCTCAGGGTTTGGTAGGTCTTGAAATTTTGTTAGGGTGTCACTTAATCGTAGAAAGTTTACTTTAGAATAATTCTTTACAGTTCAAAGGTTAGCCGGGGTCTCAGGTTCGGGTTTTATTTTAAAGAAGATAGCTTTATGGTCTAATCTGACTAGTAGGAACATTATGCTATAGGAGGAGATGCAACTTTCTCTTGTTTGTGAGGACTAGGTCAAGGATGTTTTAACCTCTAGTGTGTTTACAGACTAGCTGGATCAGGGTGTTTATGTTTACAATGTTCAGAAATCTCTGAGGAATATTAGCAGTACATCCTTATTCTGGTACAGTGAATGGAGGAATAGCTGTATAGTGCCACAAACCTGCTGCATGCAGCAACATAAGCCACATTACTGAATAGACAGGCTATGTCCATGACATAACTGTGACAAGAACGAATAGGTGCAGGTTGTTCTGACACACATATTTTATATTTCTAATGTGAATGTCTTTCTAAGGCTGCACATCCTTAGGACGGAAAGCAGAAACAGCTTGTTAGATACTTTCAGGATCAGAACTGTTTATAGGTCAAGGAACTGCTGTTATCCCTCCTAACACTGCTGGCCATATATCCAGTACAGTTTTCAAACTCAGTATTAATTAGCTTACAAAGGCTGTTCCCTCTAAACTAGCATAAATCTATACTTGTTTGCATGCCACATAGTTAAGTTGACTCAGGCAGCATGAGTGTCAATAAATCCCTTTATTTTGCTGACCCTACGCTGTTTCATTAAGCACTAGATGATGACTATGCCCCCCACCCCAACAACTCATGGTAGTCTACTTTTGCTGTTTGCCCATCATTCTACTGTCCAGCTCTGTGTTGCACTACCTGCATTTCTAAATCACATTGTAGGATTCTGATGAAAGTCACACAATTTCAGATGAGTCATGAGAATGGCAGACTGATACTGGACTGGCTCCACTGACAGCAAATGCGGTACTGGGTTGTCATCACTGCCACCAAACATGAAGGTGAGCTATAACCACTCCTCCTAAATCTATACCCAGATGCCAGGATGCTACCTACTGATGTCAAGATGGCTGTTACAATAGGGCTCGACTCTGACAACTGCCAACTATTAGTGAAGAAATAGCAAGCAAGTGCACACAAGTATGTTTCAATAACTAGTTCACAAATACAACCTGGATTCAACACCATAAAGGGAATATCTATTCCACACCTAGACTAAACTACACTTGGATCACTTTGAGAGATGACTGTTTGGCCAGGCACTCCCAGGCCCTTGTCTCACTAAACTCTCTGTGAACCAATGTCTTCCACTACCCCTTAATCTATGGTAACTATATCTCTCTCTCACACACACACACACACACACACACACACACACAAACACACACACACACACACACACACACACACACACACACACACACACACACTCAGACACACACACACACACACACACACACACACACACACACACACACACACACACACACACACACACACACACACACACACACACACACACACACACACACACACACACACACACACACACACACAAAATGTTCCCAAGGAAGGCAGAAAGAATTCTTGAATTCCAAACTACTTTCCTCCTGGCATGGTAGTACTGTCACTCTCCATTGCTGTTTTTTTTTTTTTTTTTTTGCCTGCCTTTACAACATCTTAATCCAAGAAACATGGACAAAGCCCAAATAATGGGGGAGAGGGGGCAGAAAGATCCAGAAATTACATATTTTAATATGTCAGTTCTGAAGAAGTTCTAGATATCATTAAATAATGAAAGCACTTAGCATAAGCTTTGCCTTTGAGTGTCTTTCTTTTAGTTTATAAGAAAGAAGTTTGTTGTTTTATTAGTACATTTCTTCATTTATGTTAGTTACCGCAGTTTGATTTTATTATATTTTAAATATTGCTCTTATTAAGTTAGAAAGTTGTTTAAATGAGAGGTTTTGTGTTAGCATGGATTTTCTGAAGGAAATGAAGTCTATACCCGAAATGTTCATTATCATTTATTGACTTCATTCCCCACTGGCTTGCCAGAATACAACATTTTTTATGAAGGAAAGACCAAATCATGAGGCAAAAAATCTGGACACTTTGCAAAAATCTGGACAGTTGAAAGGTATGACTGCTGAGATTTTAGTAGGGACAGTGCACAAATACAAGGAAAACTGGGTATGTTTCTGTTTCTTTAGTTTTGCATAATGCACCTGATTTTTTTCTTAAGCGTATGCCAGTAGAAAAGTCTGGCCATCCAACTGGTATATGCTCGATTTATAATGGGCATGCTGAGCATGGCTGATTGGGGCGTTCATTCAGCCTGCATGTTTTTGAATGGCAATGAGCCATTATTAAAATAAATAAATAAATGCTAGCCACAAGAGCATAAAGAGTAATAAACAAATTTTACTTAAATAATTAGGATGGCACACAAAGAGAAGTAAAAAACAATAAAAATAGAAAGGATACATACAGAAAAAGCTAAGATCCAGCTGTCTGCATTCCGTGTCTAGGGTTTGCTACAGAAATACAGATCCTAAATATATTAAGAACTAGTACCTGCTTTGTGAATAAAGTGTAATCACACCTGTCAGCTATGCTTCTTCATCTTGTTCTACTTACCTGTGCAACCGTCCTTGAAATACCTCTAATACAGATGAGATACCAAACAGTCTCAGAAATTTATATCTTCATAAAGGTATTTTAAATGTGTATACTTTGGATCTTAATTTATCTAGCATTATCATCAAAAAGCTTCATTTGCATCTAATTCTGAAAAGGTGATTATGTAGAGTATAGATCCTTGCATAAACTGCTGGTCCAAAAGAAGTGACATCATTATGTGAGATCTAGCATTTCCGATAACCACTAGTTCCGATACTGTTCTACTGCTGGAGTCTCAGCTCTTTAGTAAAACAGGTGTCTACAACTACTTTAACATTGTGTAGAAAGAAAGTTATAGCTAGCATTATTATCTCAGCCTTTTCATAAAGATCAAGTTTAACAAGAGAGGGGTAGCCTCTCCACTTAAACTTTCACAATTACCTTTCTTTTTTAAAGGATAAGGAAGGGTAAGGGGGCAACAGCATCCCTTACAAAAGGAATTGACTAAAACCTCAACAGTATCTCTCTTAGAATGTTACACTGTCGTTGACTGTCAAATTACACTGTCACTGCAACATTCTGAGAACTACACAAATGCATTGTTGAGGTCTAGTGTTCTACATTAATGCCACTTGCATTTGTCATATTCTGGATCACTTCCTCAACCACATGTAAGGCAGTCTTTTAATCTATCTATCCATCTACTTATAATCTTTTGTTTACTAGGTTAGTCCCAGTAAGATAATGTCCTCTTCTCAAGGGAGGCCTGAGGTGGTATTTATACTACAAGGGGAAATTTGGCTAGGGCATCAGGGTATTTCCCCCCTCTTGGTAGATAGTAGGGGGTACAGTTTGTGTGTGACACAACTGACTTCCTGTTTCTGGTCAAGGCACAGAAGCAGCCTGGAGAAACAGGGAAAAAACATGGAGGCTGTAAGCCAAAGTGAAATGGTGATAAAACATATTGAAACTTTATTTGAAATGGTAGAATAGCTACCATAAATGGATTACAAATGATTTGGGAGCTGAGAAAATGTTGTTTTTGAATGGAGAAGAAGTCAAGAAGGAAACAAAGGTGAATGCAGAAGTAGAAATGGATTCAGAGCAAACTTTCCAGGAAAATTTGAATCATCAGAAATAGTGGAAAATGCATTATTTCAACCCTCCAGTTGGAAGGGTCGCAGGATGTTTATCTGGAAGAGATGATAGAGTGAGACAGAAAGTGGAGCTGCAGTATCCTGGAGTGAGATTATGGAGAAAATAGAAAAAGAAAATGTGCCAGAAAAAGTTCCAGAGAAAAAAAGACATGCTGAAATAGTGGGAAAAGCAGCCAAAGAGGAGATTGGAATAAAAGAAAAAAAGAAGAAACTCGTTGTTCTGGTGAGCAGTAAAAAGGAATAAGGTTTAGACAGCTATAACAGCTATAAATAAATGCAATCTGAGGTTCATGCTGCTCATCAATAGAAGTCTAAATCTCAATATGCACTTACTTGAAGCACTCCTCAAAATGGATAACATCGACATTTGTGCTGTAACAGAGACCTGGTTTAAAGCAGGAGAAAGCACCGCTGTGCTACCAGGCTATAACTCATTCCACTCCTTTCATCCCCAGAACATGGACCATAGCTCCAAAGGTGGTGGTGTCTCCATATTCATAAAAGATATGCAGACATCCAGACTAGTAGCCCAGCATAATGCATCTGAGATACTTCAGGTACAACTAACATTGGGTAAGATGGAAAATCAGGTCATAGCCTGCTATAGGTCTGCAAACATGTCCCAAGACACTCACTCCATGTTCCTAAGTACCCTGGAAACTATTAGGGTCCACCCCAACACTCTCATGCTAGGTGACCTCAACTACCCCTCCATCAACTGGGAAAACTACTCATGGACCAATACACTGGCCCAAGCATCAATTCCAATGTCCTGGACCAGCTCATTCTTACCCCATTTAGAGGAAGCAACATCCTTGACCTAGTTATTGCTAACATGGGCAACTCTTTCTCTACAAAAATAGTCAATTCCTCCCTGGTTAGATCCGACCACAAACTAATCACCATGGAAATTCACATCTCACCCACACACCCCGCAAAGGTAACCACCATGAAAAACTTTTCCAAAGCTGACTTTGGACTCCTAAAAACAGAGGTGGCTAACTTCATGAAACCCATGTCAATGGAAAAAAGACGCATGCCTGCCAAATCATACACCAATGCACTGTATGAACACATACATAAATGCATGGAACTAGCCATACCCAACAGAACCAAGACACTCTCTTCCAAAAAAGGAAGCCAATCTGGTGGTCCCCTGCCTTTAATAAACTCTACAACAGAAGGAAGAAACTGTTACAGAAAAAGGTGAAGTCCCAAGACTGGAAAAACTCCCTTATTAGCCTCAACAAAAAGTTGAGATCCCTCATCAAAACCTCTAAAGCCAGCTATGAAGGCAGAATTGTGTCAGACACTAAAAACAACCACAAAACCTTCTATAGTTATATCAAGAATCTCCATGGCAATACCCAGGTTTGCTCTGAGTTACTGCACAATGGTATCTCCTATACTGAGCCAACAGATATTGCCAACATACTGACTGACAGATTCAGTGCCAACTTTTCCCCTCTCTTCCCCCAAAGGACCAATCACAATACTGGAGGAATGCCAGGCACCCAGCATTACTGCAGCACAGGTTAAAGCTGTATTGCCCAAGGCCAAGAATACAGCTTCCATGGGACCCGACAATATCCCCTGGATGTGTTCTACATGAACTACAAAGTGAACTGGCGCCACATCTGTGTGCCCTGTTCAATCACAGCCTCACTTCAGGCTTTGTCCCTACTGAATGGTGCACTGCTACAGTCATCCCTCTACATAAAGGAGGAGCAACTACAGACCCTGGGGAATTATCGCCCCATCAGCCTGATGAGTCTGATATGTAAGGCTATGGAGCGCATTATTATGAACCTAATTAACAAGGATATAGGGAATCCCCACTCTAGATCCCATGCAATTTGGTTTTGTAAAAGATAGATCATCCCTGCTCAACCTGGTTGACTTCTTTGAGTCAGTCACCAGAGCTGTGGATGGTGGCAAGGCAGTTCATACAGCCTACCTCGATCTGGCCAAGGCCTTTGATACCATTCCCCACTTAGGAATTATTCATAAACTCACCAAACTAGGCATCAACTCCTATATCATTAGGTGGGTTGCAAACTGTCTCACAGATAGACCCACAGTGTGAAAGTAGCGGACTCCAGGTCAGACTGCCGACCAGTCATGAGTGGAGTCCCACATGGATCAGTCCTGAGTTATCTCCTGTTTGGCATCTACTTCTTAGAAGTCCAGGCTAACATGGAGGGACTGTGGCTGACAATGTTCACAGATGACTGCAAGCTGGGAACCATTATTAACTCCCCAAGTGATGTAGACATCCTATGGAAAGGCCTTACTGAGACCAATGACTAGTGTCGAAACCATGGCCTTAAGCTTAATGCCAAAAAATGTGTTGGCATCCCCTTTTGGAAAAACTCAGTTCCACATCAATGGGAGCTCACTGAACACTGAAGGCATTATAAGATACCTGGGGACACAGGTTGACAGCAACCTCTCCTTCGACCACCACATTGCCACTGTGGTCAGAAAGTCCTTCTATGTGGCACATCTCATTACCAAGGGTTTTGCATCCAGGAAGAAAGAGGTCATTATCTCTCTCTACTCTTCCCTCATTAGGCCAATCATTGCATATAATGCCCCATTTGGCATGTACCTCACTAGACACATGCAACAGCTGGAAAGGCCACAAAACTACCTCATGAAGAGGACCCTAGGCCTTAAACACATGTCCTACATGGACAGACTCAAAAAACTCCAGCTATTCTCTGCCTCATATCGTCTACTAAGAGGTGATCTCTGCTTGAGTTACAAAGCCATGTCTGACCCATCTCTGTTAGAAATGCTACATCTAAAGAAATCCCAATCCCTCCGCACCACATGCCTCATTACCACAATCAACAGAACATGCTGGAGGGACAGGTTCATAACCCAGAGACTGCCCATGCTATGGAATAGACTTCCCATACATGTCAAGCAGAGCACCTCAATGGCCCTCTTCAAGAGAAATCTTGATGAGTGGATGGGAAATAGAGAGTTCACCCTGGAGATCACTCCAGTGGCTCTACTTCATAGAGGCACTGGGAACTAACATCACATGGCATGATGCCAGGGAACTTCTATGGGATAGGCTTGTAAAGGCTCCAGGCCATTAGTCTAGTACACACCTATGAACCTATAAACCTATGACAGATATGAAGTATGGGACAAAGTTATAGTACTGATGTGTGTTAAAGCTGAAGAGGTAAGAGCTTTCATTTAAATTAGCAAAGAAACATTTTGTGACTTGATATTTGAAACTGGTCAGGCTATGGAAAATGTTTTGGGGGGTTAAGAAAAAACAGAAAACAGACTTTACATGGTCAGACTATGTTGTACAACCTTTTTTGAGACAAACAAAAAAAAGAGTTTTAATTCAGTTCAGAACTGAAATGGAAGCAAAAGAACCGAAAGAACAATTGTTGACAATATGTAAAGAAGTGATGGACAACTAATATAATATATGATGAAAGAGGACTATGGACTGGGAGATGGGAATGTGGAGTAATTTTAAAAATGGAAAATGGCAATGTGATACATATACCTAGTATTATTAATACATACATACATACATACATACATGCATAAAAATATTTCAAGCATGAGCATTAATGCCATTCTAGCTTGCCAATATACCAAAATACTTGTTCCCATAATAAGTATCCAGGTTGTTCTTAAAAATATCTAAACTAGTACTTGCTTTAATGTAATTTGGTAGTCCATCCCAAGCATCAGCTACTCTGTCACTTCTCCTTCCTATAGAATCTCCTACATAGGTTGTCTGATGACCCTTTAGTACTTTTTGTTAACCCCAAACATTCCCAGAGGTAGCTGTCACTAAATGCCCTATATACCTGAATAAAATCTCCTCTTAGATATCTGTAAGAGACACTATACAAGTTCAGATATTTTAGTCTTTCATAATAACTTAAATTTTCACATCCATGGATACCATTGGTATATTTCCATTGTACTCTTTCCAGTTTACTCATGCTTGTTTACTTATAGGGTTTCCATATTCTTATTCCATACTCAAGTTTGGGTCTAATGTAACTAACAAACAATGACTTCATTATTTTTGATTTCCTAGACTTTATAAATCTTTTTATACAACTTATAGTTCTATTGGTTGATACGATTAGAAAAACTCATAGCTGAATCTACCCATATACCCAGGTCCTTAAATGAATCTACAGTTTCAATTACTGTGTGCTGTATTAAATATTCACCTTTTAATTCATGCCTACCAAATCTCATATGCTTAGTTCTTGATGTATTTATCACCATATTATTCTCCTGTGTTCATGGTAATAGAGGTTTTGTGAAATATCGAGGACAACCTAAAACTTGCTATTTTTGTAGAAAGAATGATAATTTATTTAATAAATGTGACAAAAATATGTTATTTATGTGGTCAGACAAGTCATAATGCAAATAAATGTGAATTAAAGTGTAAAAATGTGGCAATGTAGGATATTCATGGTTAGAGTATGAAATAGAGACACAAGAAAATGAAATAAAAAATAAACTGTAAAAGAAGTTCTACAATAAAAAGAGATAGAAGATGATGTTGTACAGAAAGAAACACCACATCTGAAAAATGTAAAAGTTGCTTTTAAAATTAAAAAGAAAGATAAAGAAAAGAAAATGAGATAGATGAGACAAGTGAAGAAGCGACAGAGTGGCATATAGTAAAAGACAAGTAAAATTCAATAGGAAAGAGAGTTAGGGAGAAAAAAACAAAGTTTAAAAATATAATGATAAGAGAAAATAAGAAAGGTAAAAGATAAAATATCTTTTTTACGACTGTTCTATAATGCTAAAAATTTTAGCTTTAAATGTGAACAGTATGAAAAATATTAAGAGGAGAATTAATATTATATATTGGTGTGCAGATGCAGATGCTCAAATAGTAGTGTTAGAAGATGTTAACTTGTTAATGGAAGAGGAAAGGGTGCAAACAGAAAGGCTTTGGAATGGTACTGTTATTTGGATTACAGGTAAAGAAATGTGCTCCGGTATATGCATATTGTGTAAAGAGAATATAAAGATATCAACTATAACAATAATAGAACTAGGACAAATAACTGTAGTTGATTTGAGATGGAAAAAGCATGTATAGGGTTATAGCGTTATATGTATATGTGACAAAAAAGAGAGAAAAATAATGTTTAAAATTATACTTAATTATGTTTGTGTAAATATGTATATAATAATGGCAGGTGATTTTAGTTGTAACCTAATGAATAAAAAGGACTGTGATGTTAAAATAGTTACAGAAATTATGAGAAGTGGACAGTTAAGAACATGGGACAATAAACACTGGACCTATAAAAGGAATAAAATTAAGACAGAAATTGATTAATTCTTAATATCAGAAAGTTTAAAACTTACTCAGAAAAGAATAAAATATACTGGATTTTCTGATCATGTGGCTATTTAGATAAAAAATCATGAAAATGAATATATTAAAACAGAAAAAGGAATAAAAAGAATTAATGAAAAATAATTAGATATAGAAGAGAGAAAAGAGCTTATAGAATTATGGAAACAACATATTAGTATGAAACCTTTATATGAAAATTGGACTGTTGGGTGGATACAATTTAAAAATAAATATAAAAAGGTATTTTTAGAATGTGTAGAAGAGAACAGGAAAAGAGGAAAATGGAATACAGAATATTAAGTAAAGAACTTTTTAAAATCAAGAAGAAATAATAATTTGTTATATAAGCAAACATATTGCTTACAAGGTAAAAAAGAGGAAATAACATCATATTTATGTAAAATAATGAAAGAAAGAAAAATATCCAAAGAATTAAAGAATAAAGAAGGGGAAACAAGTTATGAAATAAGAAGGAATATATGCAATAATTAATAATTATGTACTAGATTTCTATTGCAAAAGAGAAGTGTGCATAGAACAAATTTGTAATGGTAAGATATTTAATAAAAAGACAATGAACCTTTATAGAAAAAAATAAATATAAATGAGTTGAATGAGATTATGAAATATATTAACATAAATTCAGCCACGGGATTAGATGGATTGAATATAATATGTATAAAGAAATAGAAGTCTGGTAAAAAATGGTATTTATACAAGTTATGAATGAATGGATGGAAACGAGGATTACATACAAGGAAAGTTGTATGGGGGTTTTAAAATTCATGTTTAAGAAAGGAAATAAAGATGAGATAAAAAAATTGGAGACCTATAACATTAAATAATATGGACTATAACATTTTTATGAGAATAATAGCTAAAAGAGTACAATAGAAAATGGAAAATGTTATATCACCAAAATTTGTTTGGAAGAAAGGGAAGTCAGGATTTGCTGTGGTTAATAAGACAAGTAATTGATGAGATTATTAATAAAAAGATATAAGTAAAGGTTATGATAGGTGATATAAGGCATATGATATACAACATGAAACATTGTGGAGAATTTTGCAGGCATATGACATAAGTTACAAAATATTACAAATTATTAAATCAATATATGAAAAAAATGTGAAATTAAATATAAATGGTTGGACTGGGGAAAAATGTTAAAATAGAGTGTGGAATAAAACAACAATATCCAGCCAGCAGTGTGATATTTTCATTAGTTGTGAATATGGTAGTTAAGGAAATAAATAAAATGACACGTAATGAAGGATATAAAATAATGAAGGAGGTACAAATACTGATAATGCATACTTATGCTGATATTGTAATAATTGCTAAAAAATAAATTATGGATGGAAGAAATAAATGAAATATTCAATATAATATTAAAGAAAATTGCTTTAAGTATAAATAAAAAGATAAATAAAGGATTTGTTTATTAAGGTATAATAGGAGGTGTAGAATATAGTGAAAGGTGTATAGATATATTAGGTATAGTATTTGGTAGACATGAATATAAATATGAGCAATGGCACAAAGTTATTGAAGTAATCAAAGATATGATTGCTTTCTGGAAAACATATACTGTAGATGGTCATATAGAAAGAAAACACATTTGATAAACACTATAATATGAAGGAAGAGCAGGGGCTGGGATTGATAAATCCAATTGTATATACAGCTTCTTTAAATATGTATAAAGTATTAAAAGGAGTTATGAAAAATAACAAAAGCTTGGTGCAGACAATAATATATGGGAAATGCAAGGAACTGTGGAAAGAAATGGGAATGAAAAAAAATGTAAAAGTGTTGCTAATGAAGAAATGAAAGAATGTCATAATAAAATTGTAATAGAAAACAACAGAAAGGAATGGCGTGCTAATATTATGAAATGTTTTTATTTTTGTTGATCCATGATAAGAGTTAGAAATAAGTAAGAAAAAAAGCAATGATGAGATATACAAAGTATAAAATAAGTAAAAAATGCAATGACTTTTTGTGGAGGTCGTCCATAGGTAAATTACCAGTAAAAGCAGATATGACATACAAAAGTAAATAGGATAGAATATGTAATACATATAAAGAATTTGAAACTACAGAACATGTATTTCTAAAATGTGAAAGAATTCAAGAGCTGTGGGAAGAAGTATGTAAGCATGATTTGGTTAAGTATTGCTTAAATTTGAAATGTTAAATATGGAAATGATAGAATGCCATTATTATGGAACAATATCTCAAGAAAAGGCAAAGAAAATAGAGTTATATTTTATGTAACATGGACAATATGGAATGAGAGACTTAATGAGATCAAATACAATGGAAAATGGACATTGACAACAATATTGGAGAAAATAGTGTGGTAATGGAAAATATATTTGGCAGTGAAAATATGACAGACAGACTGAAGGGTGCTATAAATGGTGTGGATACAGAGAGAGCATGTTTGGCCAGCGGAGTAATTGAATTTAAGGGCATACTCTGTGTTGGGTTTCAGAAGATGGAACAGAGAGCAGAAGACAGAGAGAAACTGACAGCAGTGTTTCCAAAGTAAAGACTATACAGCAGCATTATCAGGTTCTAGTGAAAGACTGCAAAAAAAAAAAAAAAAAAGAATGTACAGGTGTAGAGGATACAGACTGAAGCTGCTGAGAGCTGGAGGAAAAAGCTTGATATGTGGTGACTATGAAGCATGAACAACAAATAAACAGAGGTTATGTTTTACACAATCCTGGTATGCCCTTAAGAATTTGTTAAGGCATTAATACATATAGGAACTGAACCTTACTGTGAAATAATTTTTGAGACATTTGCATTAGCCAAAAAAATCTCAATGAATATGAAAGGAAAAGTAGCATATCTCATTGGAAGGACTATATTTATAAAAATTTAAATGTACAGTTAAAAAGAAAACTATTGTTACAATTTAGAACAACTGTGATAGAAAAAAATAATTCATTCTCTTCTAAGCCTATGTCAGGATGTGCACAGTTTTAAAGAATATTTGAATGACAGTGTGGACTGAGGAATGGGAAGTTCTGTAACTTTAAAAGCAGAAAATCACACGTTACAGCATGTGCCTGATGTAATAGTAAAAAATACAAAAGGGGGAATGTTAAGTATTAGGGAAAGTCAAATACATGTTTTTTTTTTTCCTGCAGAGGTGAATCACATTTAATATAGCATTGTACAAAAAGAAGGTGTGGGCAGTGTGGGAGGTTTGGACACTCTAGAAATAAATATAAACCACCTTGTAGGGAATGTAGAAATGAGCATTTTCGTTTGGTTGTCCACTAATTAATGAAGACAGACAAAATGAGGAAATTGAGGGGGAAGAGCAAGATTTTGCATAAGAAAGAGGTTGAAGTGAATGGTGAAAGGATGGGGGTGGGGTGGAGGTGAGGAAGTACAAAATAAAAATATAGAAAGAAATGCACTAGATGAAGTCCACAAACTAATACATGAAAAAATACACATAGAGATGGAAAACAGGTTTTGGGTATTAGAAACAGAGGTAGAAAAAAGTGAGATTTGAGCTCTGGATCAGAGAAAAAGGTGGAAGGTTCTACTGGGGAAGGGTGAGAAACAGAAAAGGAAGGCCAAAAGAGAACTGAAAACAAAGCAAAAAGGGAAAAGATAAATATAAGTATAGCATTAGTAAATGTGAATAGTATGAAAAGTCATGTCAGAAGAATTATGGTGTTTGAATGGTGTGAAAAAATATATACAGAGGAAATGTGTTTGTTTATATACATACAAAAGGAAAAGGGTGGAATATGAGATTATATGGAAAATAAAGGTGGAGTGGACTATAGGGAGTGATAAATTTTCAGATATATCTTAGTATTACTAAAAAATTCAAGAGATTACATAAAATGGTGGTGACAGTAGGGAAAATTGTACTGTGTGATATAAGAAAGGGACAGAACATGTTTAGAATAGTAGCAGTGCATGTGTATACAAATGTAATTAAATGAGAAAATGTTTGAGGAAATTTAAAAGTATGTGATAGTAAATATGTCTGTTAATGTGGTGGGAGACGTTTACTGTAATGTAAAGAAGGTGAAAGGGAAAACAGCACAAGAAGTAAATAATGGTTAAGAATAGGCAGCGAGAGAGAATATATGTAATAGTGTGGGTTACTTTAAACCGAGACTGAATATATTTTGTTTATAAATAATATGAAAGAAATAAAAATTGGAAATAGTGAAGGAAAGATTTCATATTATAAGGCTGCATTAGCAGTAACAGAAGTGAATGAAATATAATAAAGAAGGAAAGGGTTAAAAAACTGCCAGGGAAAACTGCAGGAATGGAATGCCTTAAAAAAGAAAGAGGGCAAATATGAGAAGATTATATGACAAGTAAACCATTTTATAGCAGTTTGACAAAGTGGGGGCGGGAGTATAAAGAAAAGTTTAGAAAATATACTTAAATTTTGAGGAAGAGCAATCGAAGAAGAAAAAGATGCTATATGACAAAATGAAATTTGTGAAAGAGTATTAGAAAAAGGAGCAGGGAAAGGTGTTGCTGAAGAAGAGAAATTATATGAATATAATAAAGAAAACAATAGAAAGAATGATCTTTATTTATTTTATTTATTTATTTATTTATTTATTTTAGTTTGTTTACCTGGGTAGTAGACTGATTACTATAGACCATTTGCAGGCACAGTCCAAGTGAAGAGATTCACAAAAAAAGAAAAATAGAACACATTCACAAACACAGACTAATCACATTAGGTAGATAACCCCATAGACACTATGTAAATAATGAGGGAGTTAATTAGGAGATGTTGCAGAGGTTGTAAAGGATGGTTTGATTATGGAGTTTGGCTGCAAGTGGTGGAAAGGTACCTGGCTGAAAGAGTTTGAAACCAAGAGACCCTAGGTGTAGCTCAACCCTAGCCTTGAATAGGGTGATACCATGGTGGAACTGAGGGGAGGAATTGGAAACAAATCAGCAAATGTTGTTTTCAGTGGACTGTAGAGTGGATGAGTCTTTTCTGAGGCTGTGGGTATGATAGGGAGCCTGTGTTCAAGTTGAACAAGGAGGATTCCTATGCCTATTTCAGCTCTAACTGGTCCAGAGAGAAAGGGAGATAGTTTCCAAGACCAGAATAAAAGAGGACTGATCTTTTTCCTGTTTTTTTCAATGTAGTTTTGGGCTGGTCTAACCATAAAACTAAGTATTTAAAGTATGAGGTTGTTATTGGGCAACTATTGAGATCTGTGATGTTGAGACTTTTAGGTGTCTTTTTCAGCTTTTGTGGGGTTCCAAATATCATTTTTTTTTTGTTTGATCTCATTTGTAAGTGGCCATAGTGCTGTTATTGAACTCTGACCAGCCCAGAATCCATGCTATTTAAGAGTGAGGAGGTGGTACTGTTGGATGTAAGTGGACAGTTGGTTGTATATTAGTTTTTCATGAATTTTCTCAAGTGTAGGGAGGATGGAGATAGGGCAGAAGTGAGAGCAAGTGGTAGGTATTTACTGGCTGAGGCTTAACCAGAGCAGTTTTCCATATGTCTGGTATTGTATTTTGAATTAACCAGATGTTATAAATATGTAGAAAAGGTGTTGCAGAAGTCTTTGAGGAGTGATAGGGTGTGCATCCAGAGGTATGTTTTCTAGAAGGGCAACAAGTGTTTTGTGTGTAATTTTCTTAAAATAGAAGATGGGATAAAAGGAGGGGCCTAAGTAAGTTGAGGGAGAAGCAGAGGTTGTGTTACTTGGGTGGTGGCTTAATTCTTTCAGAAAGTCAGGAGGCTGAGAGTTGGCCTTGAGAGGTCTGGCTGGTGATAGAAAAGGAGGTGGTATCAGTGGATTTATAGAGTGTGAGAAGGCTGTGAGAAGATTTTCTTCCTGCCAAAAATGGGGGTCATGTGAGGGCTTTGTGGTATGCTAGGATAGAGTAGATTGAGAGATGGGAGAAGAGATGGCATTAACATACCTCTCAACTGTCTAGATTTTTGCAGAATGTCCAGATTTTTGCCTCATATATTTCGTCTTTTCCTCATAAAATTTGTGGTTTTCTGGCAGATCGCTCGGATGGTCTGAGGACTTGAAGTCACTAAATAATGATATACATTTGAGTTTCAGATTTTAAATCCTTCAGAAAATGTATGTTAAAACAAATCCTATTATTCTAACAACCTTTCTAAGTTTATAAGGGCAATATATAAAACCTATCCCTGTTTTGAACCTTTGTACCCCTGTTTTGTTGGGCTTTGTCCACATTTCTTGCACTAAGAGATTGAGAGGCATAGGGGTTATTGAGAGTGTAGTGTAGTGTGTTAAATGAAGGAGAAGTAAGATGGTGAGGTGGAGAAGCATTGTGGAACATGGGGTAGAAAAAGAGTTGTGAAAGTAAGAGGTTGGATTCTGTGAGGATGGAAGAGGACCAGAAAGTGTATATGGGAAGGTGAAGGGGCTGAAAATGATGAGTGTTTCTTGCTGGGTCTATTTAATTGTGGATGGTAATTTAGCTGTTTCGAAGCATAGGGTGGGAAAATGTCAAAATGAGGTGGTTGAGCAAGTAGGATGTAGGTTTAGTGAAGTTGTGAGTCCCATTAATGGGTGAACAAAAGTGAGAGAGAGGAGGGTATAGACAGTTATGCATAAATTCAAGAGCCTGGGGTGGCAGGGAAATTGGGGTGAGAGGAGAGAGAAAAGTAATATACCCTCCCTGCTGGAATCAATCAATGAAGGTATGCAAGGTGAATGTAGGAGATATAGAGGCCACACAGTTCAAGCACAGCAGTGTTCATAAAATAAATAAATAAGGGGGCTGTGAAAAAGGGGGTGAGAAAAACTAACCAAAACTAAAGCCCCTTTAATTGCTAAAGGTATGGCTGTACACCTTTGATATCAGAAACAAGTGTACAAGGTGAACTTCAGATTAATCAAGCTAATGAGACTGAGTCCCCTTGCAGGCACATGAATAAATGCAGCCTGTTTCCCCTGGGTAATGAGGATGAGCTAATAAACTGCACTCTGCCAAGAAGAACAATTAGCAAGTTTTGAGCCTTTATAGTCTTATTTTTCTAACATGGAGCAGTGTTTCAGTAATAGATTTGAGCAGAAGGCATGTCTTGACAGACTTGCCCAGGATCATCTACAAATTACTTTTACTTTCAGTAAAAAAAAAAAAAAAAAAAAGAGGAGGGGGGTCCAGGACCAACCCGAAATTCCAGATGTGCAGTCTGCACGTAGGGCTAGAGCAAGTGCCTTTAAGGGTTTACTATCAAAATGTTGAAGCAGACTCAGTTGAATGATTGTATCATCGACCCACATCTGCAAAATGTCACAAGCCGAATGCCAACATTATCGAATTACATCCCAAACTCGACCTCGGAACAAGCGTTAACATGGGTAGAGATGGGGCAAGATTTGTACTTTGACAATGCTGAAGTTCAACATTGTCACCACTCGACCTCTGGACTTCTCAAAGTGGATCCAATTGAATCCACTTCAACATTTTGATAGTAAACCGCCTTTAAGAAAGTTAGGGATGAGACTTAGTGAGTGAAAGTGCTATGAAAAATATTTGTGCATGTATTAGTTTAGGAATGGAGAGAGACCTACAAGATAGTGGAAGAGAAGAGAAGAAAAGCAGTCTAACCATATTATAGGAGGTATAAACGTCAGGACATTCCTCTTAGAGAAAATAACACTTTACATTCACAGAAAGTTCAACATTAGATGCAGCATTTGAAACATTTGTCAATACTAAATGGTGACAAGAAGTGCTCTATGCATCAAGTTTAATAGACAGCAAACAGTAACAAAAACAATGTAGCCATTAGAAAATCTGGAAATACAATTATCTATCTAAACACAAGAAGCAGACAGTAAAAAACAATACATTAATGAAAAACAAAATGGCTGCTAATGCGTATTGCAGTACTAACTAGTTAATCCTCTAAAATCACTATAAAACATAAACTGAACTAGCAATAACATAACATTCACAGCAATAAACAAGCATATGTAAATTCATAGAAAACAGAAAATACAGACAAAACTGCTCATAAGACAACAACACATCAGTCATATTTATGTAACATAGGTAGTTTAACAAGCTCAGAAAATATATGTCAATATGTATAAAATGAGCAAACAAAAGTATTATTTGAAAGGGAGAAAATAAGAAGTTTCCTCGGGCTGCATTTACAGTCACCCTCAGGGTACAGATATGACAAGTGTGAATGCAAACACAATGCACATGCAATGCAGCAATCACACAGGATGATAATTTAAAATATTCATCCTGCGCACACCTCCCTTTGTATATCAGCAGAATAACTGCAAACATACAGATACACTCCATTTAATTCCTGCAGGTACAGCACTTCTTCTAAATCACATCCTTATCTTCACTTCTTCACTTAAAGAAGAATTAGGGAAACTGTAAAATCTGACTTAGAAGACCTAAGGCTTTTCTCTACCAAGCTGTACTGAATCCATGACAAGAAATAGCCATTTGAACTATCTGTATGTTGTAAAGTTGATTGCAATCCTCTAGCTGACTCAATGTTTTTATTTTTCTGAAGGAATAAAATGTTATATGAACGCCAACTATTTTCATAACAGAAAAAATAAATTAGGCCAAAAAAGTTTGGCATAATTCTTTTACAAATGCAGAATAAGCCAGATTTTCAATGATACTAACAAGCCAGATTGCACTAGATGTGGACAGATCAATTCTATTATCTCAACTCATTTGCCTAATTTAAATTTTAAAGATTTCAAAATTGTTGGCGAATAGCATAAAAAATTGTATTCTGCCAAAGGCAATGAAGTCAAGTAAAGTGAAGATGTGAAAGGGCAAGTAAACGTCCATGAACAGATCCACAGAGAACCAAAGAGAAAGTTTATGGCAAAACACTTGTGTATCTTTCTTTTTTCTCAGAGAATAATGGGAATATTTAATTTACCCCTAAAAAGAGTTTCAGTACAGTTCCTCAGGGATGTATAGTAACTCAAGGATGTTTAGTAAATGCAAACTAGCTAAAAAGCAACAAACATGTCTGGTTGTTCCTTAAAATCAGACCTTGCTCATGTTTACATAAAATGCTGAGACAAGACCATGCTGACATCACCTCATTGCTAGTCGTGGATGAAAATAATTTGTTTATTTCAAATACCTGGTAATATTTCTATATGTTTTGTCTAATGACAAAAGCGTGAACAACTAACAGTTAAGCAAAATCTGACACAATTCACTAGCCACCTGAGATACAGGTGCCAATAAATTCTCAGATAAACAACTAATAACCAAGCATTGCAGAGTAATACCAGTAGCATCCTTTTTTTAAGCAGAAGCAGGATTTGCTTAGAAAAACAAGTCGTTTTTAAAAATGCTGACTAGACTGGGGTGTACTTTTTATATGAGCAGTCAGGCACATCACATATTTATTTATTATCTTGGGTGCTGAGGGAATTGAAAAAACTGGAAATCTAACATGTGCAGCAGTTAGACACTAATGTTTTCTAACATTTCTCATTTAAGATGCCTGAGAGAGAAACAATTAAACTGCAGGAAATTTTCCAGCCTCAGCTTCAAAACAATTTCACTTAAAAAGACATAAATTACAACTACATAAATAAAAGGGTGACCTTGTAACAATGAAAAACACAAAAGGTTTGGAGTGCTGTTTTCTTAAAAAGGGATATCTGCTGCTACCGCAGAGAAAGTGAAATAAACTTTTTTTAAATTCATGCTCTTCGTGCTTAACAGCGAATAATTGAAGTTTTCTGTAATATTATTCAGCCCTGCTCGTGTCATATTGCAAAATGAAATGCACATCAGTATTTTTCTGTTGATTCTGTTTGTCTGATAAGGACCTTTCTACAAAATAGAAACTGAGATATTAATTATAATAGCTTCCACTTTATAATTTATGTGTTGTTTTATGTTTCTTCTGGATGTTTCTTTAATATTCAATATTTTGTCAGGTTGCAGTAGGTTAATATTGGCTGGAATTCTGAAAGGATAACCTTAAGCAGGAAGCTTTACCACAAGTCACTACCCTATTGCAGTAACCCTTTCCAATTCATAGACATCCCTGCCAGCTTGCCTTCCTGCTAGTGCAGTGGCACAGCGGATAGTATTGTTACCTCACAATAAGAGGTTCCCTGGTTTGTTTCTTGGATGGGGTGCCTTCTGTGCAGAGTCTGCATATCCTCCCTGTGTTCACATTGGTTTCCTCTGGGTGCTCCGGTTTACTCCCACATTCCAAAGACATGCAGTAGGTGGATTGGATACTTGAAATTGGCTATAGGTTTGAGTGTGTATGCAAGTGTGTGGTGCAGAAGAACTACTGCAGCAGGGCTATGTACCTGGTGGTGTAGACCTTGGCTCTAGATGATTGTTAATGTTGAAGTGACACCCTGACCCCATGTGCAAAAAGGGGAAAAATGGGTGTGGATGGAAGGACTTCCATCAGCAAGGAGAGGTGGTCCCACTGGCAATGGTGCATCTTAATGAGGCAATCTGGCTAATGCTTATTAGACATGAGTTCATCCTCAGAAATACCTGCAGCTTCTGATTTAGGAGGTTAAAATACAATGATCACCCACTGACTTAAGAAATCGTGATGCAGGTATTTTTAGTGAAGTTCAGGTGAGGGTTGTTCTAGTGTGTGGGTGCTTCTGGAAGTATGTATACATGTCTGTAGCAGCATAAATGGAATCAGATGAATGTGTGTTGTGTGTTTGTATTTGTGTGTGCATGTATGAGTGTGTATGCATGGGTGGTGGGGGGGTTAGTTATGGAAACAAGAGTGCAGAAGGGTGTGTGTGTTCAAGTATGCAAGTGAGTGAATAAACGAGTGCATCTATGAGTCTGATCAAGTGAGGGTATATTTTTGATGTTAATCAACTGTGTGTATGAATCCCTGAATATTTGTGATGAGTGTAGGAAGGTGCCTGTGACAGCACAATGTAAGCTGCCTGTGTAAACAGTACTGCTGTCACAGGTCTGGCAGTCAAAATTGTATAAAATGTAATTCAGAGCCAATACAAGCCTACAGACCCTTGCATCATCTGGTACAAGACTGTGGATCACCAAACACGCTGTGGCTTGCTTCTCTTCTTGGCATTGGTGCTAACATTTTGCTTCTGGTGAGAGAAGAAGTAAATGAGCATTGTATCCCAACAGAGTGAAGCTGTGCTGAGACCAGCATTAGTAGTAGCCAGGCAGTAAACATTCATGTGACTCCCCTCTTTTCATCATTCTTGACAAGCTAAGTATTCATTTTCAGTAAGTACTGCTTGATTTTTTCTAACTTCAGAATATCTGCCTAAATACTTCATCCTTAAATTTTCAGGATCTATGTGTTAGTTTACCCTCAAGTGTTTGGCAGTGCTCTATACAGACTCAGACACCTTGAGTGACATTTTTCCTGTAAAAGCACAATTGAAATTTCTCCTATACCTAGTTCCACTCAGGACAACTAGTTTGCAGCACTGTCCACATAGTTGCAAATAGTTGCAAACAGATACTCCTAACAGTAATTTATATTCTCACTCCAACTGTCTACTCAATAAAAAAGGGTCTGTTGCCATGGATATGAACTTTCCTGATGTCTCCATTACCAGCTTGGTGGATATGGGCATCATGAGGCAATGTAGAAATTGTCTCATGTTTACTGACAACCAATTATTTCTCAAACAAACAGATATAGTATGTGAGAGATGTATAGCAACCTGAGGTCACTTTGCTCTGCTAATAAACTACTGGTTCAAACATCCAAAATCAACAACTCTGTTGGGGACTCTCTGTTTGCTAACTCTGTTGGCAAAACTTGGAACTCTCTTCCTGCAGATCTTACTCTTGAACCATCTCTTACTCAGTTCAAAAAAAGCCTCAAGCTATACTTTAAAACTCACTGGCTGTGTCCTTGTTCAAAACCCGACTAGGTCCTCCTCTATAGTCTGTAATCATGTTACATTGCCTAGTCAATTTGTCAACATTGCTTTAAAAATGTATGATTATATTACCTGTTTGCTCAACTGGTGCCTGTAAACTGTGTGAAACTTCTAATCATTTTGTGATGTTTACTGTTTCTCCCTGGGCCACCACTGAAAATGGACATGTATCCAGTCAGACTAAACTGGTCAACAAATGTAAAATAAATAAATAAATATTTATACAATGTCACTGGAGGAAAAGCTCTCACATAAAAGCACTCCTGATGTCAATAAGGTTGTCAATAGCACACACGCTGCACCCATCACGCACAATTCAAAGCAGACATATCGACACACATGTGCTGAGACACTTACATGTAACCTTCCTACACCACAAAGACCTCCTAGATGAAGTACATATAATAGATACCCTCAACAGTCCCAAATGTGCTCTTTCAAAACAACACCCACATCAACACATAGAGCTACATCTCATGGAGTCTCTATCTCTAAGCCCATAAGGTAAGCCACCACACAATCCAACATTCTAACCATTGGAGACTCCATAGTGAGACTCACTGATGTCCCTCTCACCAGGTTGAGTAAGGAGAAAGTTATGGTCAGTTGCTTATCGGGGGCTAGGATTAGCCATATTATGCATGCACTCATGTCAGTGGACCACAATTACCAATATGACTCAGTCATAGTCCATGTGGGAGTAAATGATCTGAGACGTACCTCCCTAGATTACATGAAGAGAGACATCATGGAGCTCTTGGAATATGTGTCTCAGGCTGGTATGAGCCTAGCATTGAGCAGTATTTTGCCTTCTCCAAGGATGATGTCACAATAAGAACAAAAGATGATTGACTTTAACAATTGGATTAGTTTCTGGTGTCATTCTAAGGGGGTGAAATATTTGTCAGCATAGAAGGAGATGGTCAACAGATCATGCTGCTTTACCAGGGATGGTCTGCACCTCTCCCCTCTAGGATTTTGAATACTAGATAAAGCATTGTCTTCCCCCATAGTGCCTTTTTTAGGCAATGCCAAACTGAAAGTACTTCTGACATAGCAAATCAAAACCAAGAAAGTCTAAAGGTATTACTACTCAATGCTAGGTGTCTAAACAAAAAACTCCCCTCGCTAGAAGCTCTCTTTACCCTAAATAATGCTGATGTCTGTGCAGTGCCACAGAGAGCACACCAACAGTGCAAGGTTATAATGCCTTCCACACATTTAGGCCAACTACTTCACAGGTAGGGACTAAAGGTGGAGGTGTCTCTATTTACATCAAAAATAAATATACTTCAATGCTGGTCAAACAGGACAATGCACTTGAACTGCTCCATATTCAAATCACCACAGGTAAAATCCAGTACCACTTCCTTGCAAGCTATAGGTCCCCTGCTATGACCCATGAAACCCATACCATGTATTTAAACGTGTTAGAAACACTAACCATCCAACCCAATACCATATTCATTGGTGACTTTGATTACCCCACTATTAACTGAGAATCCTATATGACAGTAAATGTACATACACAGAGATTCCATGATTTTGTAAACACAAACTCCCTGGACCAGATACTCTATACATTAACCAGTGGTGCAGCCATACTGGATCTGGTCATCACTAATATGGGAGACTGCTGCACAACCCCTACTGTAATGCCTTCCCTGGTAAGGTCAGACCACAAAATGGCCTCCTTTGAAGTAAAAATAAAACCTGGATGCCTAGCTAAACCTGGACTATTCAGGAACTATTCTAAGGCTAACCTCCTGCTATTAAGTGATAACCTGGCAAAATTTCAAGCCCCATAAACCCTGAGAACACTATGCAGAACTGTTCACAGAAACCCTGTACATGCATGTCAGTAGCTGCATAGATACAGCTGTGCCCACCAGGAAGAAGTACAGAACTAACTCAAAAAACAAGCCACCTTGGTGGAATCACAAAATCAATTGGCTGTATAACAGGAGGAAGAGAATCATGACAAAAAATAGGAGGTGCAGCATCCAGCAGGATAAAAGCACTCTCATCAAACTAAACAAACCACTCATAGGGCAAATAAAGTCTACTAAAGCCACATTTGAGGTAAGTTTGGCCTCCCAGACCAAGGACAACCACAAAGCATTCTTTAGCTATGTCCGCAACCTCAAAGGCAATACACAATTGTGTGCAGAGCTCTTTGTAAATGGGGCCACCGATACTGAGCCAGAATATATAGCAAACCTCCTGACTGATAAATTCAGCTCCAACTTTACCACTCTCTCCCATTCAACCTTCCCTCAGGAAATATTGTCAAATATAACCCCCTACTATCACTAGGCAGCAGGTCCTTAATGGTCTCTCTAAGACCAAGAACACTGCATCAAGGGGCCCAGACAATATCCCAGGATGCTTTCTAAATAGCATTGAAACATGACCTATCAGGGTCTCTAGAATTACTATTTAACTGTAGTCTCCAAACAGGCTTTGTGCCTTATGAATGGAGAAAGGCAACAGTCATCCCTCTGCACAAAGGTGAACCTTCTACAGACCCTGGAAACTACAAACCCATAAGTCTCACTAGTCTTATATGTAAAGCCATGGAAATAATTGATCAACAGAGATATAGTAAACTTCCAGGCACTAGACCCAGCACAATTTGGTTTCGTCAAGGGCAGAGCATGCCTACTCTACCTGGTGGACTTCTTTGAGAAGGTCACCGAAGCAATGGATGAAGGCAAAATCATTCACACTGCCTACCTTGGCCTGGCCATATCATTTGACACACTAGCCCCCTCAGGCATTTTTGACAAACTCAAGAGGTTAGGTACAAACCCGTGTGTCACCCAGTGGATAGCCAACTAGCTCATAGACAGGACCCAGGAAGCTAGAATTGGGAAGTCCACCTCTACAAAGAGGCCAGTCACAAGTGGAGTCCCTCAGGGATCAGTCCCTTGGACCGCTCCTTTTTGGCATTTACTTCTCAGAAGTCAAGACCAATGTCAGTTGTCTCTAGTTGACTAAATTTGCAGATGATTGCAAATTAGGAGCTGTCATTCAGTCTCACACTGACACAAATGTTCTCCAGGAGGAGCTGACACAGACAAACAACTGGTGTCAGAGCCATGGACTAAAACTAAATGCTAAGAAATGCATAATAGTATCTTTTGGGAAGTCATCCATCCCTGGTAATTATCATATTGACAACACACCCCTTAGAGTTGACCCAGTAGTCAGGGACTTAGGGATACACGTAAATAATCTAGACTTTAACCATTATGTGTCCACAGTGGTGAGGAAATTATTCTATGTTGCGCAACTTATAGAGAAAGGTATGGCATCAAAGTCCAAGGAAGTCATTGTTCCACTGTTTTCGGCATTCATCAGACTTATCATTGAGTAAAATGCCTCCTTTTCATATCTCTCAACTGTACAGATTTTCGCAGAATGTCCAGATTTTTGTCTCATATTTTTGGTCTGTTCCTCATAAACTTTGTGGGTTCTGGCTAATCACTGAGGACTGAAGTCACTAAATAATGATAAACATTTGGTTTCAGACTTCATATCCTTCAGAAAATGCATGTTAATGCAAATCCTGCTATTCTAACAATTTTCTAACTCTATAAGAGCAATATTTAAAATCTGTCCCTATTTTTGGGCCTTTGACCCCCCCATTATTTTAGGCTGTGTCCAGATTTCTCACATTAAAAGGTTGAGAGGTATGCCCCTTTGATATGTACCTAAGCAGGCATATCCAACAGTTGAAATGTCCACAAAGGTTCCTCACTAAAAGAATACAGGGTGCAAGTAAAATGTCCTATGCAGACCGCCTCAAGGCCCTATCCCTGTATTCAAGTGCAATTTGGACAATTGGATGGAAAACCGGGAATTCATCCTTGGTTTGTCAGCTATGTCTCTAATGGACACAGGTAACCTGTAAAGTATTCATCTTGCTAGCCCATGCTTACACTTATCAAGGGTATCAGAACTTGTCAGGGATTTGGGATGCATGGCTAGGCTTAAAAAAGGCCCTTTTGGCCATTAGCCTAGTAAACACCTATGAACCTATGAATGTACAATAATTAGGTCTTCCTACTGCAACCAAAGTTGTATCTCAATCACTTTTACACTAATGATGCAAATTAAGTAGGGCAATTTATGCAAATGGAAGGGATTTCTCTTACTCCCAAAGGTTGTTAGCATACTACAGACATTTACATGAAAAGATCCAAGTAAAGATAATTTAGCATGTTTAGATCTCCACACATAATATTTCTGTTTAAAGAACCCGAGGTACAGAGAAATTATGGCCCCACTAACTCCCACCACAGTCACTGGTACAGTTTTAGTTATGACGAGTGAATAAAAAAAAAATGAATGACAAATGACTGACTCCAAAGAACCTATTTCAGTAGCTTATCTGTTTCAAGTCAAAGTATACATATACAAACACACACACGGACATATATTTATACACACACAGACACACACATACATACATACTGTAGGTACTTTTCCGTTAACGGGGCAGCAGGGAAAATGTGTGGTTGATGTGTACACACAGTTTATATATTCTAGGTCGTTCACTTTTTCTGTAAGGTAATTTATGAGGACGGATAGTACCACAAATTCTACCCATTTTTTATTCTTCCACAAAAATTTTTTTGGAACTTAAATACTGCAGTATTTTAACAAGCGAGATAACAGCTGCATACCCTCCACACACACACACACATACCTGTCAACTGTACACATTTTTGCAGAATAAAAATAGGTAGAATTTGTGGTACTATCCGTCTACATAAAATTACCTACAGAATATATAAACTGTGTGCCCACATCAACCGCACATTTTCCCTGCTGCCCTGTTAACAGAAAAAATGTTAATGGAAAAGTATCCAAGGCAACCACTCCTTTCAAAAGAGACCTTAAATGAGATATTAAGTTTCTCTCTTCTCTCAGTAATGTGGCTGGCCCTGAGAAAGGGGCTTCATTTTTTAAAACCCTTTTGATTCTAATGCTGTTACTACACCCTATGCAATAAAACACCAAGATGCATAGAGGTACATTGTCCCCTGGATTCAGTAAACTTCTGTGCAGGAATAGCTTATTCCTGCATAGAAGGGACCGTTCCCATGCAGCACGGCAGCATGCCATGCATATGCATGAAGGCACGCTGCCATGCTCTAAAATGGACACGGTTCTGTGTGTGAGCGCAGGGAGCATATCCGTGCAGAGCACAGATACTAAATATGCCCCCTGTGCACAGAAAGTGCCATAAGGCACTTCCGAAGCCGTACTGGCATAATATTAGAGCTTTAGCTCTAATATTATGCTAGTATTTCAGTGTCCGTGGACACTATGAAAAAAAACGGCAGAAGGAAAGCAATACAGGGGGTGTGTCACACCACTCAACCTCTTTGAGCAAAAAATCTGGACAAAGCCTAAAATAATGAGGAGACAAATAGAAACATATTTTAAATATTGCTGTTACAGACATACCCTCAACTGTACAGATACTCGCAGAATGTCCAGATGTTTGCCTCATATTTTTGGTGTGTTCCTCCTGCAGTCTGTTCCTTTCTAGCAAATAGCTGAGGACTGAAGTCATTAAATAATGGCAAACATTTGTGTCTAAGACTCCATATCCTTCAAAACATTCATGCTAATGCAAAACCTATTATTCTATCAACTATGTTAGTTTGTAAGAGCAATATTTAACATCTGTCTCAATTTGTCCCCCCCATCATTTTAGGCTTTGTCCAGATTTCTTGCTCTAGGAGGTTGAGAGGTATGCTAAGGGATAAATCCCCCAAGTGCACACAAGCACAACCCCAGCCCCACAAAAGAAATAAAGCACATACTGAACATGTCATGCATCAGCATGAAACATGCACAGAGCCGGGAAAGCGCAATCATTGCAATAAGTCACAAACACAGTACCAATTAGTTGTCAAACCACAATACACACCCTCATAACCTACAGAAATAATAATAATAATATATCCTTGTTTTTAATGCCCTAAGGGATGTTTAAGTGTAGCTAAGTGTGTGTGTACATTACAGCTTAAACATCCCATAAGAGTTAAATGAAAACAGAGAGAAAATGTGCAAGCTGTGATAGTGTAGTGGTTAGAGTAGCAGCTTTACATACATGTGTTTGGGGTTCATGTCCCAAGACAAACAATTGATTTTATCTTGTGAAAGTAATGTTAAACTTATTTTAGTAAACATAATCTATCTAGCAATTAGTTTTTGTCAACCAGGGTAAAGTAGCAGTTCCAAACATGAGATGTCAGTGTAGCAAAGATGTGAAACCCCATATAAACACAAGTGCCCCTTACAGTATAGTCACTCAGGAATATAATGTAATGAAAGCACATAGGGAGATGTCATGGAAGGTAAATGTAAAAGTATAAATGTGTAATATTTATCTTATATTACACAATGGCTGGCCATTAACATACAAAAATGAGTATGCTAATTGGCCAGCCCAAACAGAGTGCCTGTCGTAAATCCTAATTGGCCAGCCCAAACAGAGTGCCTGTTGTAAATCCGAGAATATGCAAATGGAAAAAGGTCTGGATGTCTGGACTATTTCCATTTGTATACCACCTGTCTGTATTTCTAGTCTGCAGAGATAGCAATGGGGAAATGAAGATCTCCATTGTATTTACAAACATATCTCGCTATGTGTTATGAGTTGAAGAACTCGTATAACATAGGAAGATATCATAAAAAATGCAATGGAGATCTTCTTGTCAACAGAGAAAGGAAGATCTCCATTGCCTTTTCAACATATCTCACTATGTTGTACGAGTTCATCAGCTCGTATAACGTACCGAGATATGTAAAAAAAAGCAAATGAGATCCCCCTATCTCTGTTGCTATGTCTGTACAGCACTGATGTACTGTGTAAGTGTGGGAACATGTCTCTTACGCATGTGCAGTACATCAGAAATGGCCCAGGATACTGGAAAACTGTGGAAGGGCAGCATGGAGGCATGATACAATGACATTTTAAGAAAGGTACATATTGTTTTCCTTAAATAATGTCATTGTATAATAGCAATAACTCATGGCTGGTTGTGGGCAATGCCGGACCTACCCACGGTTGGCATTGTATGGTCATGAGGGCATTGCCCTGCTGACCAAACCACACCAACTGTGGGTAGACCAGTATTACCCACACCCAGCTGTGGGTTATTGCTTAAATATAACATGATACATATGATATGCAGAAATGTGCCTTAATCCATTTGTATCCTCCAGACCTTGTTCTGTCCAGCAACAAAATAGTCGGACCTGCCAACTCACAAACCCAGGATGCTGTCCTCAACAATCACACCAACATACCACTATACTATCTGACCTGTGAGATGTTATATTTAATGAACATATCCTGAATTCAGGTAATTTAACATTAATTAAAAAAGACAGCACTCCCAAGTGTTAAACCTATGACCCTAATCACTGTAATCAGAGAAATGTACCTGTATACCAGCTGAGCTATAGGAATTAATGTTGTTTTTTCAAACATATCATGCAATAGAGGCATAAGCATACAACATTAGGGAGAAAGTGTTGTGGAACCCTTTGTACCTGACATGTACATACACACACACACACACACACACACACACACACACACACACACACACACACACACATATAATATATATATTTATATATATATATATATATATATATATATATATATATATATTTTATATATATATATATATATATATATATATATATATATATATATATATACATATACATATATATATATATATATATATATATATATATGTCAGATGAAACATATATATTAATCATATAGTCATAATATAGATATATAGATATTAAATATAATGGAAGGAAAATAAAATATACATGCAGTGCAGTTATATCTCTGAACCATCCCTCTCAACCTGTTAGTGCAAGGAACCTGTGCATAGACTATAAAGGGGGGGAACGGACCACATATACAGATATAGTTAGAAAATTGTTGTTACAAATGAGGACGTGTGACAGCAACAGTGTGTGTCTCAGCAGACAATCACTGAAGGATATGATGATGGGAACTGAAATGTCATGTCATGTATTTACTAACATAAACCCGAGGATCATCACTGTGATTTCCCACACAAATAGAAATAAATTGTGGAACTGAATAAACTTATGGACCAAACATCTGGACATTCTGTGGAAAATCTGGCTGTGGAGAGGTATGCTCAGAACCCCTTAATGCAATGAATGTGGACCAAGCCTGACAAAGTGGGGGGACAAAGGCATGAAAATAGGGACATGTACAAAATACGTCAGTAGATAAACTGAGAACATTCGTGTAGTACCAGTGTATGTCCTAACATATATCAACTGAAATATCACAATTCCAGGCCTCAATTGCTTCTCATTAGTTACTGACCTCAGCCCCCACATCATCCCATTGATGCGTCATGCATACATAACAGATATGGAGACCAGACCAATGATATTGGCCACACAATTTGACATCCTATGAATATGATATGTGGACATACAACAGTAGGAAAACTACTCTGAGCTACCAATCGATGTCCAGACTACAGTCAGAGTGACATAACACTATCCAGGTCCAGCTCTGTAGCTGTACACATGCAGTAACAAATATAACAGGCAGTACTGGGATGTCATACTAGTGGAACACAGACACTGATGTGAAAGTGCATACCCCAAACAAGTGCACCACAGTGACAGCAACATACCAGTAAGCAAACTGAACATGACAGTATAATACTGTGAGAGCAACCACATACCATTTGCCACTCACACATTACCCCTACATATACTGCCCCAATTCAAAGTGTACTGGGAATCTGGAGGTGTTACATGACATATCACAGTCAGCCCCTGCAAGCATACGTATCTGATAGACCACCAGCAGCTGTAGCAGCATGCAGAGTCAGATAGGTAAAGGATGTATGGCACTCACAGCTGCTACTCTCCCTACCCAGCCTAAACAACATAAACACACAACACTGCTACACAACCTTGGCAGTCTGTTCACAATGGCCTGACAGACATACTGTCATATGTACAGATTTCCACAGAATTATCAGGGTGTGGATGCATAACCCTGGCCACCGCTGCATATCATGGCCAGGGGTCTGCCAAGTCATTGTCATGCTAACTGGTGCGCATTTGGTAATTAATGATATATCATACCTCTGCACCTCGTAGTGCAGAACATCGGGACAACACATGGCACACGTATGGGACAGGGGGCTGAAAAGAGGGACATATCACACATAATGGTGTAACAAATCGAGACAGTAGCTGCTGTCACATGTGTTGTTATAGCATCACATCCCTGAGGGAAATGAAGTGTGGAACACCAATGGATGACAACACGTACTGACTACAATCCTCACATTATCCTACCAACCCCACAAAAACAGATGTTGGTTGAGGAACAGACCAAGCATAATAGGCAAACATCTGGCCAGTCTGTGGACAACATGCTAGCTGAGAGCTATGTCAGAGGCATATCACTGTCAGATGTCAAGTCACCTAGTAAATGCATGTCCAGACAAACCCTGTCAATGTAGAAACCCCCTATGTGTATAACAATGCTAATGACATACAAGCTGTTCCAAACTATGAAGTTTGTCCCCCATGTTGCTGGACTGTCTCCACATGTCCTGGCCTGTGAGGTATTTCCACCTACTGTCTGTGAAGCTGTAGCCCCCACACCTCCGTAATGTCCCCTGCACAGGCCAGGTAAATGGACAAGGCCCACATGAAGGGCATCCCATATGGTGGAACTAGCAGCTGTGTCCAGGCCCACAACACAATACTATGTGGGCACTTACATAACTGCATGGCCTTGGCAATACCCGACAGGATAACATCAACCCCCTCAAGGTAAACTGAATGCTTGTGGTGGACAGCAGCAATACACAAACCACAGATTTGGTCCCTAGATTGACTGTACAGGCCAAATCAGGAGCACAAACCAACCTCGCACCAAGTCAGCCTTTGTCTGATCAAGCATATAAGGTCACAGGTGGAGTACTGTAAGGCTAACTATGAGTACAAATTGGACACATCCACCAAGGCCAATCACAAGGCAATCTTCACATATGTCTGCAATCTCTGAGGTCACATACCAGCCCACCCTGAAATGGTGGCCAGTCAGGCCACATATACACACAACATAGCTATAGGCAACCTGCTGCAGATAGGTTTAGGACAAACATCACCCCCTGGCTCAGCAGCACTATAGTTGGATATGCACAGCACCCACACTCCTCCCCTCATCACCAGTGAGCAGGTACATATTGCCTACTGAAAGGCAACAAATGTAGGTATCCATGGCACCTAATAACATCCCTGTCTGCATCCTACATGAACTCAGGCATATGTACCCAGCAACATTACACATCATAGTCACAACAAGGCTTGGCACCATCCACACCACATCCACATGGAAGATGGCCAATGTCATCCCTCGACACAGACATGAATGAGGAGTACAGGATTAGGAAATTAAGTAGGCCTCATTTGGGGAATATGACACCTCAAGGCCAGCAGTGCAATGCACGCAGATACAGTGCTGATATGTTATAGGGGTATGGTGTGGTCATGAGTAGTGGCTACTGGTATTTAGTGTAGATGTGCAGGTTCTGTGCATATGGTTGCCAAATGTATGAGTTCCTGTGATGTGTTTGCCTTGTTATGTCTCCCAGGTGCAATGTCGCATCAGCAAAGATCTACATTCTCAGCTGCTCAGACAAATATAATCATAGAAGCCATACTACACAACCATGCCATAATGTTTGGCTGGAGCCAGCAACATCTGCAGGAGTTGACTGGCCTGTGGGACAACCTTGTTCACAGGGTAAATGATGTTGGCCTGCACTCATGTACATATGAGCAAGTCTAGCATAGTGAACGTGATCTCATACACCATACCTGGCAAAGGCCTGCTGCAGTGGCTAGGGACAGCACAGCCACAGGCATGGGCCTGGCCTTACAGCCCCACTGGCACCCACTGGGGAGTTCCATGGGTACCTTGGGGCACCCCTCCCAGTGCAACATCAAAGTACAGACCCCCCCACATACTGGAGGTGGTTGGCACCCAGACAATGGACGAGGAGTGTGCAGGTGAGGCCCAGTGTAGATTACTAGATTAGTGTAGCAGACATACTTGTAATTGTGCGGTATCTATGTACATGTGTCAGGTCAGATTGCAGTTGTGGATGGGGTTTTCTAATGCACAGATGTGCACATCTATGGTGAAAGACAGCAAATTGTGTAGTATTGGGGGTTGTACTATACATGTGCACAAATGCTGCATCCATCCTGTACCAATGCCACTTGTGGGTCTGCTGACTGTACTCCCATCACACACCTGCCTAGGTCCCTCCTGTCTACATGTGGGATGGCAGCCTGCAGCTGGTGTGTATATAATTGTACTGTTGTGGTTTGCCAATACCCCAGGTATGTGAAGGCCATGCAGTGTACCGTGCACACAACGGTCGCTTATAGCCATATTGCTTTATGTGCATGTTCACCTGTGTTGGGGTCAACTGCATTGCATCACAGTGGTCACCACAGGGGCCTATTTGATGAGAGTGTATCATCCATGTAGCATAACACACTGGCCTGTCAGTGCAAGACTTCTGGACAGAGAGCAACACAATGGTTGGACAAACAGCCTAAGGTAGGGACATGTGTGAAACAGTGCCAGGTGTTTGTGATGTCTATACAAATTGAGACCGCAATATGACAGTACTCATCCTTTCCGAACTGCAATGTGATCTATGACATGAACAATTCCCTTTACAAACAATCAATCTGTTGGCCACCAAATATGGAGTATACAAACCCCACAATATGCTGGATGCATATGTGTGCACACCCTTCAAATAATATGTCATTGCAGCAGCTTGGGATTTACTGACAGCATACAGTCTGCTTGGGTACACACCAGCCAACAAGTAAAGGCACTCAGACTATCACCAAATAACAGTCTGCTGTCCAAGTGGGATAACCATGACATATGCACAGTTGCCTGCAACAGCAACAGCCATGGCTTGCAGACAGCGTACAAAGCAGCAAAGGTATCTCATGTTTGAAAGCTATCAGTCAAGAGAAGGGTACATCATTAGCACAGCAGTGCATACACCATGGAACACAGTGAAGACAGTTGTCAAAAGGTGGAGTGAATATGGGACAATAGTGCGGTTGACAAGAACCTGATGTCCCTCCAAAAATGATGACAACACATGTCAAGACCTGGCCAGGGAGGTTGCCAGGGGACATACAGCAACACCAAGAGAGCTGCAGGAACCCCTTGCTAGTACTGGTGTTCTGTACTACCTGTGAGAACACGCTCCCATATTCTACATATGTCTCACATACGGGGTAGGGTCAGAAGATGGAAGCATTCCACACACCAAAAACAGCCAGGGATGGATACAAATTGCAATGCAGCACATCATGTCTCCCAAAGGCAGGTGTGAAAATGTGTTATGGTATAATGAGACTAAGGATCGACCTCATAGCCACAATACCAGCAGGTATGTGTGGTGCACAAGCAACACCTCTCATAACCTAAACACTAACATCCCCATGGTGAATCACATTGGTGGAAGTGGCCTGCTGGGGGGCTGCTGTTTCACTGACAGAACAGGTCCTGTAGTCACAGTGGTGGGAATCCAGAACATTTCCTAATAACACCCACAACTGCCCAAAATTCATCGGGCATCTGCAAGAATGCTGAGGATGAGGAGGTGTGTCAGCCTTCAACATGACAAAGAACTGCAACCATATGTTACACGTATCACATCTGTTTGTTTGTTTATCGATTGGATTGCACAGGTCATATGTCACATGAAAGGTGGTGACATATTTGAGTGCATTATTGTGGTCTCATCCTCCATATCATAAGAACATGGCATGTTAACAGGGTTGTGTACACTTATCCTATCTACAGTAAGCTTACAAGTCTGGTGGTGTAACAGGGATTGTGTGACCATACATTCACTGACTGTTTGCCGATCTGACACTCACATGTATGTCATTAATCAGTGATGTCACTCCTTAGATCATCCCACATATGCCACAGAGAAACACAGGGATTATGAGAAATAGAGCAGACATATGAGCCAGACTGCTACACATCCTGTGAGGATATGTACAGTTGTGAGGTATGTTCTGTAGTACTTGCCACTGTGCTATACAGGTGGACAGCAAAGACGTGTACATGGCTGCAGTCTATGCTGGGGAATGACCATCACATACTAACACTAATCATGTATCCCAGAGCTCTATATTGTCAGTTACATGTAGTACAACTGGCTGCAATGCATGATGTTGACAGCCGTGTGTCATGCATGTCACCATGTGGGTAATGTGTGGTTTGTGTAACAGATTTGTGCCACTTCACCTGTAAGTGTGTGTGTGTGTGTGTGTGTGTGTGTGTGTGTGTGTGTGTGTGTGTGTGTGTGTGTGTGTGTGTGTGTGTGTGTGTGTGTGTGTGTGTGTGTGTGTGTGTACCAGCCAACATCAAAGTGCAGGTATTAATGTACATGTGTTGTCTTCCTCTCACAGTTGGTGATGGGATCTGGGTTCCCCCCTTTTGAAACAATGTCAATATATCTACAGACTCTGCCAATGATGATAGGATTACTGAGGTACAGGTGGGGTTGTCAGGAGCTGAATCTGTGCCATTAGTTGGAATACCACTCTTATTCACACCATCACTGCACACAGTGACAATGCCCACACATACCCCGTCACCAGTGGCCACAGATGATGGACAGTTGGCAGGTGGTAACATTGAACAGGCTAGTGTGGTGACTATGGCAGGTGTGAGTGTAGATACTGGCCATAGCCAGAGTGCAGGCAAGGTCCCACACAGGTAGATGGCCGGGGGTGCTTGCAGGAGGAATGCTGCTCGTCAGGTCACTGTTACAAGTGCCACAGAAGGAGTCATCAGACACATGTTCCAGCCTGTCATGGATGCACAGGCACACAGTGAATGCCACAACACACAAGGGTGGTGGATGCAACTCTTCCTGATGTACGTGGTGACATACATGACCGTGTCTTCAGTTGGTATAACTGGTTTTTACAGCTTGCGTGTTATCTAACTCAAGGATCACTTAATTTGACCTGTAACAGCCTGCATTTAAATTGCTGGAACCTGTGTCCTGAGAGACTGCCTTACAGACTATCTGCAAATATACAGAGCTGAGTATATATTTTTTTTATTATAGAGTTTGTTAATTGTTTCTTAGATCTCTGTTGAAACTGTTGTCTCACTGTTCTGAGAGCCTGATCTGCAAATATACAGAGCTGAGTATATTTTTTTTGGTTTTAAAGTTTGTACTGTTAGTTGTTGCTTAGATCTCTGTTGAAACTGTTTTGTTCCAACCCACCCCCTCCCTATTTTTGGTTTGTAGTTTAAATTTGGTGGCTTTTGCAGTTGCCCGCCCCACTGTAGATTTGATCTGGGACACTCCCCTAGTCCCATCTCTTTACCACATTCTACCTAATAAACTCTTTCTGCACTTGCTTTTAGTCCTTTTTTATTTAATTGCATTTTTAAACTGTGTTTGGTCTAATATTGCTACATACTCAAGTGTGCTAGCTTGCACTGCATGTGAATTGTTTTTACTACTGTTTTTGCTACTTTTCTGTAAAAAAAAAAACTGTAAGCCTGTTTCCTACCTTTCCTGTAACTAGTGTTCCAGATACAGATGTGCTGTATCCAGGACTGTATGTAAGCTTCTGAGTTGGAGGGAAGCCTTCTAGCTTATCAGTGGGAGTGGTAAGCACTAGGTAACCTGTCTACCACATAAGGAGTGGTTCTGGCCCAGAAATTGTAGTTATTGGCCATTTGGGCAATCTTCCATCTCTCTCAACTTTCTGATTTGAAAGCCTGCATTTGCACTTAAATTTGCTTATTGATGCTCAGCACTTGTTCAGAACTTGTAAGCACTATATAAGCTACTATTTACTATAGCACTCAACCTTCCTCATTACCTACAGGAAAACAGTTTTTGTACTTACTGGCTTAGAGAAAACAGCTCTTGTACTCACTTTCTTCACTTATCTAGAGGAAAATAGTTTTATATTCAGGCATGTCCAAAGGTCAGCTCCCAGTGTTCTCTCCTGTCTACCTGATGAATCTGGGCATCTTGAGGCAATGTAGAAATTGCCTCTTGTACACAGACAACCCTCTCCTCCTACCACCCAACACTACAACATGTGAGAGATGCACTTATCTAGTCAAACAGGAGGTAGAGCTCTCTCCAACCAAGACTGAACTTGACAGTCATGAGGAGAAGATAAACATTTGCACCACGCTCATCACATAGTCTCACTAAATCTACACCACCAAAATCCACACATAGTAACACAAAAACATTCGCAGACGCACTCAGTAATAATCTGTCTACACAATAGAGACCTCCAAAGCAGAAACACAAGCAACCTCCATCCCCCCAACACAACCCAAATGACACATAGCCCACAGACTCAGTGTGCCACTCAACCACAGCCAATAAGGCAAAACAACGTACCCAACACACTAGTCATAAGTGACTCTATAGTCAGGCACACTGATGTCCTACTCACCAGGCTAAACAAGGAGAAGTACTGTCAGCTGCCTGTCGGGTGCCAGGATCCGCCACATAACCCATGCACTCAGATCACTCCACAACAAGTACAAATATGACTCTGTCATTGTCCATGTTGGTATGAATGACCTGAGATGTACCTCCCTGGACTACATGAAAAGAGACATGGAAGAGCTCTCCAATCTTGTAGCCCAGGCAGGTATGACCCTAGCCCTGAGTAGCATTCTGCCATCACCCAGAATGATACCACAGTACAAGGACAAAATGAATGACTTCAACAATTGGCTAGGCTTCTGGTGTCATTCTAAGGGGATCCAGTATCTGTCTGCTTGGGATGACATGGTCGACAGACCATGATGCTTTGCCACAGATGGCCTGCACCTGTCGCCCTTGGGATTCCGGATACTGGCTAAGGCTCTTGCTGCTCCTATAGTGCCTTTTTTAGGCAGGGTTCAGATAACAACTTCATCACCATAACAGGAGTAGGCAAGCAAAAACTGAGGGTAATGCTACTCAATGCTAGAAGTCTAAATCTCAAAATGCACTCACTTGAGGCACTCCTTAAAATGGAGAACATCGATATCTGTGCAGTGACTGAGACCTGGTTCAAGGCTCCAGAGAGCACACCTGCACTACCAGGCTATAACTCATACCACACTTTTCGGCCATGTAACCTGGACCAAAACACCAAAGGCGGAGGTGTGTCCATATTCATTAAGGATATCCACACCTCCAGGCTAGTTGCTCAGCATAATGCATCCGTGGTTATCCAAGTGCAACTAACTCTGGGCAAAACTGTGATCCAAATTGTAGCTTGCTACAGATCCCCCACCATGCCCCAGGATTCCCTCTCCTCCTTTCTTGATGTACTGGAAAATATTAGGGTTCAACCAAACACCCTAATAATGGGCGACTTCATCTACCCCACCATTAACTGGGAAAACTACTCGTGTACCAACTCCTTAGCTCAACGCTTTCTAGAATTCATAAACTCCAATGCCCTTGATCAACTTATCCACACCCCCACCAGCGGCAATAATATCCTAGACCTAGTCATTACCAGCATGAGTGACCGGTGTTCCACACCTGAAGTCAACTCCTCGTTGGTCCGATCCGACCATAAGCTAATCACTCTTGATATCCACATCCTGCCCCCACCCCCCATTAAGAAAACCACAGTAAAAAATTTCTCCAAAGCCAACTTCATGCTTCTTAAGACAGAAGTGGTGAACTTCATGACACCCAAGCCGATGGACAATACAGTTACAACTGCTGAATCCTACACAAATGCACTCTATAAGCACTTACATGAGTGCATGGATCGTACTATCCCAAACAGAACCAAGATGCTATCCTCCAAAAAAAGGAAGTCAATCTGGTGGTCCGCTGCTATAAACAAACTGTACAACAGAAGGAAGAAACTGTTGCAAATGAGAGTAAAATCCCATGAGTGGAGGAGCTCCCTGGTCAGCCTCAGTAAGAAACTGAGATCCATTATAAGATCCTCCAAAGCTAGCTACAAAAACAAAATCGCCACTAATTCCAAGGACAACCACAAAGCATTCTATAGCTATGTCAAGAATCTCGATGGCAACACCCAGATCTGCTCTGAGTTACAGCACAAAGGCACGAAAATTACAGAACCAACTGATATTGCCAACATCCTGGCAGATAGGTTCAGTGCTAACTTTACCCCTCTCTCACCCCTAAAGGGCCCAAATCTATACAGGAAGAATGCAGAGTCCCTTTAATCACAACTATGCAGGTAAAAGCTGCACTCTCTAAAGCCAAAAACACAGCATCCATGGGACCGGACAACATCCCAGGCTGAGTTTTACATTAACTTCAGAATGAACTGGCTCCCCACGTAAGCACCATGTTCAATAATAGCCTTGCATCAGGCTTTGTGCCCACTGAGTGGCGCACAGCAACAGTTATCCCACTCCATGAAGGGGGAGCCACCACTGATCCCAGGAACTATCGACCTATTAGCCTGACGAGCCTGGTCTGCAAGGCCATGGAACGTATCATCATGGAACTCATAAACAAAGACATTGGTAACCTCCAAACTCTGGATCCCACCCAGTTCGGGTTTGTGAAAGGCAGATCATGCCTCCTGAACCTGATCGACTTCTTTGAGGCAGTCACCAAAGCCGTAGATGAGGGTAAGGTGGTTCACACAGCCTATCTTGACCTCGCCAAGGCTTTCAACACCATCCCCATTCTGGAATTATAGCTAAACTCACTAAACTAGGTATAAATCCTTACGTCACAAGATGGGTTGCCAACTGGCTCACTGACAGAACCCACACTGTAAAAGTTGCAGACTCCAAATCTGACCTCAAAGCAGTGACAAGTGGAGCACCACATGGTTCCATCCTGGGACCTCTCCTGTTTGGTATCTACTTCTCTGAAGTACAGGCTAACACAGAAGGCCTCTGGCTAACGAAATTCGCAGATGACTGCAAACTAGGAGCCATAGTCAAGTCCCCAAATGATGTGGACATCCTACAAAAGGGCCTCACTGAGACAGATGCCTGGTGTCAGAGCCATGGCCTCAAGCTCAATGCCAAAAAGTGCAGTGTCATCCCCTTTGGTAAAAACTCTGTACCCATGAATTACCACATAGGCAGCAATCTACTTAAAACCAAATGCATGATAAGAGACCTTGGGACCCAGGTGGACAGTAGTCTCTCCTTTGATAGTCACATCGCCACAGTAGTCAGGAAGTCCTTCTATGTGGCACACCTCATCATAAAAGGGTTCTAGTCCAGGAAAAAAGAAGTCATTGTTCCCCTCTACTTGACACTCATTAGACCCATTATAGAGTACAACACCCTTTTGGAATGTACCTCACAAGACATCTGCAGCAGCTGGAAAGGCCACAGAAGTACCTCACAAAGAGGATTACTGGCCTCAAACAAATGCCCTACACTGACCACCTCAAAAAACTCCAGCTTTACTCCATAGCATATCGCCTACTCCGAGGTGATCTCTGCCTAACATATAAAGCTATGTCAAACCCAGAGCTGTTGGACATGCTACACCTAAAGAAATCCCAATCCCTCTGAGCTACATGCTCTAGGGACCTAAACCTTGTCACCACAATAAACAGGACATGCTGGAGGGATGGATTCCTGTCCCAGAGACTTCCCATACTCTGGAACAGGCTACCCATCTATGTCAAGCAAAGTTCTTCATTAACACTCCTCAAGAAAAATCTTGATGAGTGGATGGGAAATAGGAAATACACCCCAGGGATCACGTCTGTGTCTCTGCTCAACAGTGGCACAGGAAAATAACTTTCTTGGGTGGCATAAGCCAGGGAAACTTGTTGGCTAGGCTTACCTAGGCCCTTGGGCTGATAGCCTAGTACCTACCTATGAACCTATGAACCTTGTTGAGTCCACACGTCAAAATACTGAGGTGTGGATCCAAACATAAACTAATCACCTTGGGAATCCATATCCCTCCCACCCACCCCTGCAAAGGTAACCACCATGACAAACACCTCCAAAGCTAACCTTGGGATCCTTAAAACAGAGGTGGCTAAGTTCACGGCACCCATACAAATGGAGAATAGTTGCGTGATCACCAGATCATATACCAATGCACTGTTTGAACACATACACATATGCATGGATCTCGCCATGACCAATAGAACCAAGATGTTGCCCTCCAAAACAGGAAGCCAATTGTGGTGGTCCCCTGCTATACACAAACTTGACAATGGAACAAATAAACTGATGCAGAAAAAGGTGAAGTCCCAAGACTGGAATAACTCCCTTATTGGCCTCAACAAAAATCTGAGATCACTCATCAAATCCTCTAAAGCTAGCTATGACAACAGAATTCCAGTGGATAGGAAAGACAAACACAAGGCCCTCAATAGTTATGTGGATAATCTTCACGCCTATACCCAGATGTGCTCTGAGCTACTGCACAATGGTACCTCCTATACTGAGCCAACAGATATTGCCAATATACTATCTGACAGATTCAGTGCCAACCTGACACCTCTCATGCCCCAAGGACCAATCGCAATACCAGTAGATTGCTAGACACCCAGTATTACTGCTGCACAGGTTAAAATAGCACTGTCCAAGGCCAGGAGCACATCTTCTAGGGGACCTGAGAATATCCTTGGCTGTGTTGTATATGAACTACAGAGTAACCTGGCACCACCAGATTTCCGGTGAGCTATTGCACAATGGTATCTCCTATACCAAGCCAACAGATATTGCCAATATACTGGATGACAGATTCAGTGCCACCTTTACCCCCCAAAGGAACAATCACAATACCAGTAGATTGCCAGGCACCCAGTATTACTGCTGCACAGGTTAAATCAGCACTGTCCAAGGCCAAGAATACAGCTTCTATGGGACCTGACAATATCCCTGGCTGTGTTATACATGAACTACAGAGTGACCTGGTGCCTCACCTGTGTGCCCTGTTCAATCACAGCCTCACCTCAGGCTTTCTCCCTACTGACTGGGGCACTGTTACAGTCATCCCTCTCCACAAAGGAGGAGCGACTACAGACGCTGGGAACTATCAGCCCATTAGCCTGACAAGTCTGATATGCAAAGCTATGGAATGCATCATTGTGGACCTAATAAACAAGGATATAGGGAATCTCCAAACCCTGGATCCTACAAAGTTTGGTTTTGTGAAGGGTAGATCATACTTGCTCAACTTGGTTGACATCTTTGAGTCAGTCACCAGAGCTGTGGATGAAGGCAAGTTGAGTCAGTCACCAGAGCTGTGGATGAAGGCAAGGTGGTTCATACAGCCTACTTGATTTGGCCAAGGCCTTTGATACCATTCCACACTCAGGAATCATAGACAAACTCACTAAGCTAGGCATCAACCCCTATATCACTAGGTGGGTTGCAAACTGGCTCACAGATAGAACCCCCAGTGTGAAAGTAGCTGACTTCAAATCAGACTGTGAGTGGAGTCCCACAAGGATTGGTCATGGGTCCTCTCCTGTTTGGTATCTACTTCTCTGAAGTCCAGGCCAACATGAAGGGACTGTGGCCGACAAAGTTCACAGATGATTGCAAGTTGGGAGCTATTATCAACTCCCCAAGTGATGTTGACACCCTACAGAAAGGCCGCAATGAGAACAACGACTGGTGTCAGAACCATGGCCTTAAGCTCAATGCCAGAAAATGCGTCTTCATCCCCCTCAGGAAGAACCCGGTTCCCTTGAATTACCACATTGATGGTAGTCCACTGAACACAGAAGGCATTATAAGAGATCTTGGAACACAGGTTAACAGTAACTTCTCTTTTGACCACCACATAGCCACTGTGGTTAGAAAGTCCTTTTATGTGGCACATCTCATTACTAAAGGTTTTGCATCCAGGAAGGAAGAGGTCATTGTCTCCCTCTACTCTTCCCTCATTAGGCCAGTCATCGAGTTTGATGCCCCATTTGGCATGTACCTCACTAGACACCTGCAACAACTGGAGAGGCTGCAAAAGTTCCTCACAAAGAGGATCCCAGGCATTAAACATTTGTCCTATATGGACAGACTCAAAAAACTCCACTATTCTGTCTCATATCGCCTACATAGAGGTGATCTCTGCTTGACTTACAAAGCCATGTGTGACCCAGCACTGTTAGAAATGCTACATCTAAAGAAATCCCAATCCCTCCACACCACATGCTCCAGACACCTCAACCTCAGTACCACAATCAACAGAACATGCTGGAGGGACAGGTTCATAACCCAGAGACTGCCCATGCTATGGAATTGACTTCCCATACATATCAAGCATTGCACCTCACTGGCCCTCTTCAAGAGAAATCTTGATGAGTGGATGTGAAATAGAAAATTCACCCCAGGATCACTCAAGTGGGAAGGAATTATTAGCCGAAGCACAAACGGCAGGACATGCTTCCATGAAAGTGCTTTTTACAGCTGTATGCACTTTTGCGGCTGTATGCCTGCAAATAGATGGAGTCGTGGGGGAATGACTGTTGCGGAGAATGATCGTACTATGGTGTGGATAAGGGAATATTCCACTTTCCTCACTGTAGTGTGATCTCGGGGTGAGAATATGGGGGGTGCAGGGGGGGCTTGGCTCCCTGCATAAAAGTAGATTTATTTATTTATTTTTTTTTTAACGCACTTTAACGAAAGTGCTTTTTTTCGGTGAAAGCGCTTTTGTTAAAGTGTTTCGTTCAATAGTCCAATATATATATATATATATATATATATATATATATATATATATATATAAATGATGGGAAATATATGAATATATATATATATACCGCCCACACCCCCCATTAAGGAAACCACTGTAAAGAACATCTCGAAAGCCATCTTCATGCTTCTTAAGACAGAAGTGGCTAACTTCATGACACCCATGCAAACAGAAAATAGAAGTACAACTGCTGAATATTACATCAATGCACTGTATGAACACATATACAAGTGCATGAATCATGCCATCCCACATAGAACCAAGATGCTCTCCTCCCAATAAAAGAAGCCAATCTGGTGGTCCCCTGCCATAAAGAAACTTTACAACAGAAGGAAGAAACTGTTGCAAAAAAGGAGTATACTCCCATGATTGTAAGAACTCCCTTATCAGCCTCAGTAAAAAGCTGAGATCCCTCATAAAATCCACCAAAGCTAGTTACAAAAACAAAATTACAACTGATTCTAAAGACAACCACAAGGCATTCTATAGCTATGTCAAGAATCTCAATGGCAACTCTCAGATCTGCTCTGAGTTACAGCACAATTGCAGTAATTATACAGAACCAACTGATATTGCCAACATCCTGGCAGCTAGGTTCAGTGCTAACTTTACCACCATCTCACCCACTAAAAGGCCCATCTCAATGCTGGATGAATGTAAAGCCCCTGTAATCATGGCAGCACAGGTAAAAACACACTGTCCAAAGTCAATAATACAGCATCCATGGGACCAGACAACATCCCAGGCTGTGTTCACCACAAACTACAGAACAAACTGGCACCCCACCTAAGTACCATGTGCAATCATAGCCTCACTTCAGGCTTTGTGCCTACTGAATGGCACACAGTGACGGTTATCGCACTCCACAAGGGGAGAGCCATGACAGGTGCTGGGAACCACTGCCCCATCAGCCTGAGAAGCCTGATCAGGCAAGGCCATGGTGTGTATCATCATGGAACTTATAAACAATGACATAGGTAACCACCAAACTGTGGACCCCACCCAGTCTGGGTTTGTGAAAGGTACATCATGTCACCTAAACCTGATTGACTTCTTTGAAGCAGTCACCAGAGCCAAAGACAAGCCTAAGGTACTTCACACAGCCTACCTAGACCTTGCTAAGGCCTTCAACAGCCTCCCCCACTCTGAAATTACAGCTACACTCACTAAACTAGGCATAAATACCTATGTCATGAGATGGGATGCCAACTGGCTTACAGACAGAACCCACACTGTGAAAGTAGCAGACTCCAAATCTGACTCCAGACCAGTGACAAGTGGAGTACAACAGAGTTTAGTCCTTGCCCTCTCCTGTTTGGCATCTACTTCTCAGAAGTTCAGACTAACACAGAGGGTCTATGGCTAACAAAGCTCACAGACGACTGCAAACCGGGAGCCATTATTGAATCCTGTAAAGATGTGGACAGTCTACAAAAGGACCTCACTGAGAGAGATGCCTGGTGTCAAAGCCATGGCCTCAAACTCAATGCCAAATAATGAATTGTCATCCCCTTTGGGTAAAACTCTGTGCCCATGAACTACCACAAAGCTGCTAGTACACTTAACACTGAAAGTGTGATAAGAGACCTAGGTACACAGGTAGATAGTAGTCTCTCCTTTGATAACCACTTTGCCACAGTACTCAGGAAATCCTTCTATGTGGCACATCACATCACAACAGGTGTCTTATCCAGAAAAAAGGAGATCATTGTTCCTCTCTATTCATCCCTCATTAGACCTGTTATATGGTATAATGGCCTGTTTGGTATGTACCTCACAAGACATCTACAACAACTGGAAAGAACGCATAATTAGCTCATAAAGAGGATCACCAGCCTCAAACAGATGCCATACGCAAACTGTCTCAAAAACACCAGCTTTAATACATTGCATATTGACTAATCAGAGACGATCTCTGCCTAACATACAAAGCCATGTCAAACCCAGAGCTGTTGGACATGCTACACATGAGGAAATCACAGTCCCTCCAAAACACATGCTCCAGGGAGCTAAACCTTGTCACTACAGTAAACAGAACATGCTGGAGGGATAGATTACTGTCCATAACACTTCCCATACTCTGGAAAAAACTACCCATTTATGTGAAACAGAGCTCCTCATTAGCCCTCTTTAAGATAAATATTGACATTTGGATGGTAAATCAGAAATCCACCCTGTGATTCAATTCTGTGTGTCTGATTGAGAGGGGCGCAGGAAATTATATGTCTTGGGTGGCGAAAGCCAGGGAATCTTGTCGGCTAGGCTTATATAGGCCCTAGGGCCAACAGCCTAGTATCTACCTATGAACCTATGCACCTATATACATATATATATATCTATATATCTAATATGTATGTAGTCATATAACATGCAGTCCAGACATACCTCAGAATCATACATATCAACCTCTTAGTGCAAGACTAATGAACAAAGGTGGGAAATGGGCCACATATATGGACATAATCAGAATATTGCTGTCATAACTGAACAATTGTACAGCAACAGGGACTGTATCAGCAGAACTGTTGGAATGATATGGGGATGGGAATTGACATGTATGTCAGTCTTCACTGACATAGATCCTTGCATCATAACAGTGTTACCCAGCAAAATGCAAATAAACTGTGGAACAGAAACAAAGTATGGGCCAAACACCTGGACAGTCTTCAAACAGCCTGGCAGTGGAGAGGTATGCTCACAACCCTTTAGTGCAATGAATCTGGAACAAGCCAGACAAAGTGGGGGGACAAAGGCATGACAATAGAGACATATCCAAATGATGTGAGTAGATCAGCTGAGAAGGTTGTTGTAGTAACACTGTTCCTGCTAACATATATTGACAGAAATATCACCTTAGCGTATGTCATAGTTAATGTCCGGAAGCCAAAAGAAAGAACCACCTTAACAAATACAAGCATACATAATCTGAGGGTTGTGCTACTGTGCTGTGGAGATTCTATACATAGGTTCATAGGTTCATAGGTGGGTACTAGGCTATCTGCCCGAAGGCATTTATAAGCCTAGCCAGAATGTGTTGGCTTTCGCTGCCCCCTTAGATTAGTTCCCTGTGCCTCTGTCCAGCGGAGCCACTGAAGTGATCCCTGTCATAACTATTAAAGGCCTTGTGGTTGTCTTCACTATCTGCTGCAATCATGTTTTCATAGCTACCTTTACAGGAGTTGATGAAATGATCTCAACCTTTGGTTGAGGCTGATAAGGAAGTATTTCCAATCTTGGGACTTCACCTTATTCCGCATCAATTTTCTCCTTCTGTTGTAGAGTTTGTTTACGGCAGTGGACCACCAGATTGGCTTCCTTTTTTTCTGAGGAGAGCATCTTGATTTTATTGTGTATGGCGAGATCTATGCATTTGTGTATGTGTTCATACAGTGCATTGGTGTAAGAGTCTGCGGTAATGCAACTAGTCTCCATCTGCATGGGTGCCATGCAGTTAGCTACCTCTGTTTGTGGGTGCCCAAAGTTAGCTTTGGAGAAGATTTTATGGTGGTTAACTTTGTGGGGTGGTGGGAGGGATGTGCATTTCCAAGTTGATTAGTTTGTGTTAATATCTAACCAGGGAAGAGTTGACTATTGGTGTAGAGCAACATTTGCCCATGTTAGTAATGACCAGGTCAAGGATGCTGCTACCTGTAGTGGGAGTAAGAACGAGCATGTCCAGGGCATTGGAATTAATGAATTCCAGAAAACATTGTACAAGTGTATTGGTACATGAGTATTTTTTCCAGTTAATGGTGGGGTAGTTGATGTCGGCCAGTATGAGTGTGTTGTGTTGAAACTTAATATTCCCCAGGGTGCTTAGGAATGGGAGGAGTGAGTCTTGGGCCATGTTTGTGGACCTACAGCAGGCCATGACCTGTATTGCTGTCTTACCCAATGTTAGCTACACCTGAAGTATCTCAGATGCATTATGTTGTGCTAACAGTCTGGAGGTGTGTGCATACATTATGAATATTGAAACACCACCACCCTTGCAGCTGCAGTCCAGGTTCTGGGCCAAACAGGTGTGGAATGAGTGATAGCCTGGTAGTGGAGGTGTGCGTTCTGCTGCCTTGAACCAGTTCTCTGTTACAGCACGAATGTCAATATTCTCCAGTTTAAGGAGTGCTTTGAGCGAGTGCATTTTGAAATGTAGACCTCTAGTGTTGAGCAGCATGATCCTCAGATTACATTTGTTTGTAGCTGTTACAGTGGTAATGTGGTCTTTGGAACACTGCCTAAAAAAGACACTATAGGGGTAGCAAGAGGTTTGGACAGTATCTAGAAGCCCAGGGGTGACAGATGCAGGCCATCTCTGGCAAAGGATCATGGTCAGCCAAACATATCATCCCAGACACACAGATAGTGGAACCCCTTAATATGATACCAGAAATGTAGCCAATTGCTGAAATCAACCATTTTCAGCTTGTACTGTGGTATTGGTCTGGGTGATGGTAGGATGCTGCTCAGGGCTAGGGTAATACCTGTCTGGGCTACATAGTCAGAGAGCTCCTCCATGTCTGTTTCCATATAGTGCAGGGAGGTACGTTTCAGGTTATTCACACCCACATGTACAATGACAGAGTCATATGTGTACCTGTTGTTGAGGGACCTCAGTGTGTGTGTTATGTGGCAGATTCTGGTGCCTGACAGGCGGCTGACTGTCCCTTTCTCCTTTTTCAACCTAGTGAGTGGGACATTACAGTTCCTCACTGTCAAGTCAACTATGTCTAGTGTTTTGGCCATGCTGTTTTGCCTTAGGTACTTTGGTTGACTGGCACACTGTTTAGGAGACATATGTGTCTTGTGATTAGTGTTCTGTGGTGGTGGAGTGCATGTCTGCCTTGGAGGTCTCTGCTGTTTGTGCAGCTTTTTATTGAGAGCCTCCACAAAGGTGGGTATGTGGTTTGTGGTTTTTATATGAAGGCAGTGCTGGTGTGTGTTCTGGAGGGCTATGTGTTCCATGCAGTGTGGTGCAAGTGTTGACTGTCTACTCTTGACCAACTATTCTGGTCTTGGCTGGAGAGTGTGTGGCTTCCAATTTGGATATATAAGTGCATCTCTTGCAAGTCTGAGTGTAGAGAGGTAAGAGGTGAGGGTTGTCAGTGTACATGAGGCAGTTGCTACATTGCCTCAGGATGGCCAAGTTCAGCAGGTTAATAGGTGAAAGCACAGGGAACTGCCCTGAAGATATGCCTGGAGGGGTGGCCATTAATAATAATTACTGAAGCCGTTTCCTCATAGAATGCTTAGTGCTGTTAGCACCTTTGTTTGATAAAATACTTGCTACACAACATGTAGTAAAGTGCTATAGTAATAAGCTATTGAAAGTGCAGGAGAGGAGAGAACTAGCATATCTAAGTGACAAATTGAGGAGCAGACTTGGACAACACTCAGAAGCTAACATACAGTCCTGGATACAGCAAATCTGTATCTGGACTAGACTAATTACAGGAAAAGTAACTAATTAGTACTATTTTAATATATGTCTGATATATTTCTCTCTATGGTAGTGCAGCTAGTGTACAATGAATGTGTGAGTGCATATCACATGTGCAACCATCTATGCATACATGTGTCCCATACAGTATACTCACACCCCTTGCTACTGTAATGACAGCACATATAGCCATGTTATGTAAAGGAAATAATATACACCTGTCATACAACAAAATACATAGCCCTTGCCGGTCTTGAACCCAGGAACCTATAGACAATACTCAAAGCATATAACCACTAAGCCATATGAGCTGTACTGCGTTATATTTTCAACCATAGCATGCAGTGCAGTCGGTTTATCATAGGAAAGGAAGATGTGGAATCGGTAATGATTTAGTTGTCAATAACTTGCAGTACTGTCAGAGCCAAGAGCACCTTAGTACAGTTTTGGACCATGCCAGATGAAGTTGGGGGACCAGTCTATGGACATACAAACACATTGGTAATGATACAAAGGGACCCATGCCACTGACATCCGCTGCCCCCTCCCCCTACACAGTACAACTAATAAGTACATAGTAAACTGCTACAAATTCAGGATAGGCCATACACAATGGCCAGACATACACTGGCCTCTTAGCAATATAACTAAAATGACTGAAGACAGTAGAACAACAGACAACCAGCCATCAATGCACACAAATGTTTTAATGTGTTTTGCCGTCATGTATTATAACATTACAAAACATATTTGCCTTAAATACAGGAAGCAATTGACACAATTACATATGTTCTTAAACAGCCTCCAATTACACTCCTCAGTTAACCCCCTAGGGGATACAGTATCAATTGATACAATGCAAATTGTTTCTTTACATAACAATGGTTCTGTTATGTGTTCGATCAAAGTGGGAAACACACTTTTTACAGAAAAGTACATTGTAACCCACTACTGTCCCCATGGTGAAATGTATGACAAGTAACAGCTATAGAACGTTTGTCCATGTAATAACTAATATGTCTCACATGTTCTAACAGACTGACTCCAAGGCATGTCCTACTATTCTGCAGACCCACCACTTGACTGTACAGGGTTCCACATGCTGTCCAGCCTTTGCACTCATATGTATGGCACCTACCTCACTTAATGTCTTATTCCACAACATACACTGAGATGATAGCAGGAATGTCAGCACTAAATACTGATACCTATCAACCTTCTACTGTATGACAACTGGACAAAGCCTGTCATATAAGTGGAGGACAGAAGTCCAAACACAGGGTCATATTTGAAATATTGCTGTTATACACTGAGAAAGTTGCTGGTGTTACAGGGTTGGTTGCAACATGTCTATTCTGAGGGATATGAAGTCAGAAATACAAATGGATGTTGTAATTTACTGGCAGCAATGATCAGAGTATGCCACTGATTTGCCAAGGACAACACCTGTCTGGGTAATACACCAAACATAGCAGGCAAACCTCTGGCCATTATGTGGATAGGCCTACAGTTCAGAGCTATGCAGACACATAATTTTGTTAGACTGACATCCATGCAGAAGGAGCATGTACACACAAACCTATAAAACTAGCAGTATTCACACCATATAACAGCAATACTCACATTCTGTCCCTAAGTCTGTAACCTTCTCCACCATTTAGTTGGCTTGTCTCCACAGGTCATGTTATAAGCATTATTCCCACCTGCTGTGTGTAACACTTAGTAGCCATACACCTCCATGGTGTGTTCCTTAAAGCCAAGGCAAAAACACTCACATTAAGTACTCAATTATAGGAGTGTGTTGCCATGACATTGGTTATTGGAAGAACTACCCAGCTGCTCTGCATGTAATTAGCAAGTGGAGAACACCAATTGGTGCACAGACCATCACCTGGTCAAGAGCATTACCTACAAAGGGCATGCCGACACCTATTCCAAACATCTGTCTACCAGTACTCCACTTTGAGAAACAAAAAGATGTGGAGCAACCTTCTGATACAAACCAGTGCAGTGTGAAATAATAAAAAGGTATGTGAAACAAGTCAGCATATAAGTGAATGTAGTATGTGTTTTCTAATAATGGGAAATAGGATTTTGAAAGATTTATGTCTGAGCAAGACTTGCTGTAGTGATGTCCTGCTAAATAGCACCTATGGCCATAGCATCTGCCTCTCTCTGCTATGACATAGAACACAGCTCAGGACCCTAACTCACCCCAGGAAAGGACAGCTCACATATGGCAAACACTGGAGTGTCTGTCAAACACTAATGACTGTGCCACTGCTAGGCCAGCTATAGGGATATTGTACATATCCATATGCTACCTGTGAATATGAGTATGATGCACATGTTTGTCATGTAAATCTAACTATATAGTATGTATACACCTTCCATAGCCAGAGAACAGGCCAGATTCCACACATGTGGATGGACAGGTGTGCTCATAGGTGGACCACTGCCCATCATGGCCCTGCCACAAGTGCCACAGCAAGTGTCACCAGACACATGTTTTGGGCTGTCATGGAGGCACAGGCATGTGTCATATCTAACACTGGACATATTCACAGGGTCACAAATGCAACTATTCATGCTATGTGTGATAACATCCTTGATCTTGGAGATGCCCACTGGTATTATGCTGAGGTCATAGATAGATGGTTGGTGAGATGGTGGCAATCCTCGACTGTGGGATGTCTGTGCCATCAGCCACGTGGATGTAGGACAGCACATGCGCTGGGAGTATAATGGTGTAAAACTGTAAACCATGGCCACATTTGTCACTCAAACACACACAATCAGAATGCTGATATCACACACACAAACATACACACTTGGCACGACTGAGATTAGATCTACTACCTACATAGGTCTTGCTATTAAAGTGCTCTGCATTTATTACACACACCATGGAGAAAGTAGGGTGAAGTGTGCTCCACAGTTCCTCTAAGGTGAACAACATCCACTGGCCTTGCACAGTACGGCAATGGGAGATGTTCTGGCTGAAAATGGCCAGGAAATACTATCAGGTACAGCAATATACACAATGACCAACACAGATACAGCCATACACACATTTGCCACACCTGCAGTTAGCAGCCCTGCCTATCTCGTCATTCAGTCCATACTGTTACAGAGTTTTGGCACACAGCACATGCCTTATTGGGCTGGAGAGTGTCATCAGTTACCTGTATGGTCAGTGGTGACAGTGGTCCTCATACAGTGGACCTTGGGACATGTACTGGGGGTACCATGGTTTAAAAATATTACACCCAGCACCCCACCCACAGTGGATATAGTACTCACTCATACCCATGATAATGCTATGACAAACCCACAATCACACATTTACCAGGAATGAGATTCAAACCTTTGCCTGCCTATCTAATTATTGCTATTACACTGATATGCATTTATCGCATGTGCCAGAGAGCTAGTAGAGTGAAGATTATTTCATTGCTCTCCTAAGGTGAGCAACATCACCACCCCTAGTAATGTATGGCAATGTGCAGTATATTTGGAGAATGGGGCCTCAGAATGCTATCTCCTATAAATATGCACACTCACACACACTTGCAAACACACACACACACACACACACACACACACACACACACACACACACACACACACACACACACACACACACACACTCAACTTTTCCAGGACTCAGAGGCTAACCCTCACCTATCTACTCATTGGTAGAGCAGTGTTATTCTGATACTGCAAGCTCAAGGTAGCCTATAGGGTGAAAGGTGTCACAAGGTACCTTTACAGTGCAGTACAGCAGCAGCCCTTTGTAAGTATAGCAATGGGGGGTGTAGTGGGTGAGAAGGTCCTCAAAGTATTTTCAACTAAAAGTTTACAACTCACAAACACTGTTAAACACAGTAATGCACAAAGACACATTTGTCAGTACTGAGGTCCATTGGTGCAGGTGTCTCTGGGTGTGTACCAGGCTAATGTCCATGGAGATATGAGAAGACTAGGGCATGTGAGTACACTGGTATCATGGCACCTGACATTTGTCACCATGCCATCTATCAACTACTGCCACTTGAGTGATCACTAGGGTGACAGTTATATTCACCATCCACTCATCTGAATTTCTCTTGAAGAGGACCAGTGAGGTGCTTTGATTGGCATGTATGCAACATATATCGCATAATGTAGGCAGTGCCTGGGTTATGGATCTGTCCTCAAGCATGTTCTGTTGAATGTGGTAATGTGGTTGAGGTATCCATGGCATGTGATTCATACAGATTGGGGTTTCCTAGCTGTGGCATTTGTAACACAGCTGGGCAGACATGGCATTGTCAGTCAAGCAGGAATTGCCTGTAAGTAGCCAAGATGTGACTGGGAACACTTGGAGGTTTTGGCCTCTTTCCATATCAAACGGTTGTTTCATGCCTAGAGTCATACATGTCAGGTACACTTGCAGCCTCCCAGTTGTTGAAGGTGTCTACTGAGTTACAGGGCAAATGGGCTATTGGACTTGCTGATTGGCCTAATGAGCGGGGAGTAAAGGGAGACATTGTCCTCTTCATTCCTGGATGACACACCCTTAGTTATGTAATGTTCCACATGGAAATACTTTCTGTCCACAGTGGCAGTGTGGTGGTCAGAAGAGAGGTTGCTGTCAAGCTGTGTTCACAGACCTCCGCTAAGGACAGCTGTCTCCATTGGACTACTACCAATGTGGTCATTTGTGGACAACACATTGATTCAACAGGGGATTGGGACACATTTCTTGACACTGACACTAAGGCCAGTGTTCTGACAACAGTTAGAGGTGTCAGTAGCGACTTTATGCAGGATGTTACCATAATCTGGGGATGTAAACAGAGCCCCCAATTAGCAATTGTCTGTAAACATTGTTAACCACAGTTCATCCCTGTTGGGTTGGATATCAGAGCCACACACAACACACAATACTGGACACAGGACAAGAACCTGTGGTACTCCACACATGACTGTTTGGCAGTCTGACACCACTCATGACTGTTTTGCAGTCTGACATGGAGTCCACTGCTTTCACACTGTCAGTTCCATCTGTGAGCCAGTTTGCAGACCACTTAGTGACATAGGGATTAATGAATAGGTGTATGTGTTCATCTATGATTATGAGTGTGGAATTGTATCACAGGACTACAAGGGCCACATATCATGTTTTGAACTCCATATTGTTCTATAGTAATATCACTGACAAACAGATTATAGGATTGAAGAATGTCCACAGCTGCCACAAAAGTGGGTCCTGTACAGTGGACATTTGGTAGTTTGCTGGGTGGACCACACAAAAGTGTAGCAAAACCCATGCCCCAATGGATATGGATCACAATGTTAACAACACAACCACACACACTTGACAGGAATGAGATTCAAACTCACTATAGTAATATGCATTTAGCAGACGTGTCACAAACCTCACCTATTTGTGAGCTGTCCAAAGGTATCTCTGAAGGTGAGTGACATCAGCAGCAGTCATAAAGGAGGGAAAATGGAAGTGTAGTAAGTGCCAATGGCCTCAAAATCATGTTTCTACAACTACAGACACTCTCACACAAACACCCTTTTACATTTGTCAGGACCAAGATTAGAACTCCTACCTAAAACGTTTACTGCACTATAGTCTTACACATTTATCAGACATGCCACAAAGCTTACCTATTTGAAAGCTGTCCAAAGGCATCTTTAAAGGTGAATGACATCAGCAGCAGTGATAAAGGAGGGCAATGTGAAATGGAGTGAGTGGAAATGGCCTCAAAATCATTCACCTACAAACACACACACAAACAGACACACCTTTACATTTGACAGGACTGTGATTAGGATTTCTACATAAATAGTTTTTGGTACTCTATTGTTACACCTTTATCACAAACACAACAGAGCCTATAGGGCTGAGGGCTAACAAAAGGAATTTGTACAGTGACTGACTGCAGCACATGTTCTAATATTAGGTAATGGGATGTGCACTGGGTGGGGATGGAGTAAAACAGTAATTTCTTCACACACACACACACACACACACACACACACACACACACACACACACACACACACACACACACACACACACACACACACAGTTGCCAGAACCAAGATTTGAAACCCTATCTATCTACTTATTTGCTTTAGCAAATTATGCATTTATCACATGCACTATTGAGCTTACAGATCTGAGGCTTGTCCAAAGGTACATCTAAGGTGACATACATCAGCAGATAGTGTAGAGTAGGACTATGGGATGTGTACTGGGTGGGAAAGGCTTCATAATGGTATTGTCTCTCTCACTGTCTGTGTCTCTCTTCCCCACGTGTATGTGTGTGTATGTTTATAGGTTCATAGGTAGGTACTAGGCTATTGGCCCTAGGGCCTATATAAGCCTAGCCAAAATGGTACCCTGGCTTTTGCCACCCAAGAAAAGTATTTTCCTGTGCCCCTTCCAAGCAGAGCCACAGAGGTGATCCCCGGGGTGAATTTCCTATTTCCCATCCAATCATCAAGATTTTTCTTGAAGAGTGCTAATGAGGAGCTTTGTTTGATATATATAGGTAGTTTGTTCCAGAGTATGGGAAGTCTCTGGGACAGGAATCTATCCCTCCAGCATGTTCTGTTTATTGTAGTGACAAGGTTTAGGTCCCTAGAGGGTGTATCTCAGAGGGATTGGGATTTCTTTAAGTGGAGCATGTCCAACAGCTCTGGGTTTGGCATAGCTCTGTATGTTAGGCAGAGATCGCCTCTGAGTGGGCGATATGTGACAGAGTAAAGCTGGAGTTTTTTGAGATGTTTGAATTATTGTAGTATGTTGAGCTTAGATATGTGTGCGTATCACACAACACAGATGGAGATTTACCACATATCTGCCACCTACAGCTGGCTGTGGGTTTTCCTATCTAGTGTGTGTGTGTGTGTGTGTGTGTGTGTGTGTGTGTGTGTGTGTGTGTGTGTGTGTGTGTGTGTGTGTGTGTGTGTGTGTGTGTGTGTGTGTGTGTGTGTGTGTGAAGACCAAACAGTTTACATTTTGGTGTGTGTGCACGGACATCTGCAGATAACAGATATCTCTGGTCTACTGTAGTGTCAGACATGGGCTTTAGTTCTCTAAGTGTAGGAGCATGCCCACTATGAGCTTCTGTATTGCGTCTAGGGATCCATTTTCTAAGTGTGGGAGCATGCCCAGTATGACCTTCTATATTGCCTGTGGGAATCCATTCCAGGGAGAGTTGTACTCCAGTCCAGGTTTTTTGTGCCACAGCTACACCTAGCAAGCTATTTTTGCAGGATATCTGTAGATAGGTTGCCAATATGGAAACACAATTGGTCCAAACATGGGGGGATATTGTGTGTAACTAAGTTTCCTATTACTGTCTGGTTTGCTTGTGTAACATGTTCTGTTTTAGCATAGATTTTTGGACATAAGTACTGTTGTACAGTGTAATGTATTGTGTCATCAACTACTGACAGATATCATTGTTTGCTCACAGCTGTTTACCAGGGAAATACAAGAGCAATGAAGCAGAGACCAATATTGTGAGGCAAAGACTAGACATTGTGGCACAAGCCTGCCATTGTGGAGGAGTGGCTACAGACAACTGAGTGATGGGTCTGTGTAAATGGTCCAGCACCTTGGTGCTATGCTGGCTGGGGATACCCTTCTTGTGCATTTCTCAACTTAACTGAATGACCATATCCTGCTGTGGGCATACCTCTCAGCTGTACAAATTTGGACAGGTTATCCAAAGGCAGGGCTCATATATCTGGTCAATTTCCCTCCACAATGTGGTTTACAAGCAGGTTTGTGGTTATGCATTCATGGGTTTGCAGTCAGGGGAAGTATGAGCAGACATTTGAGTTTCAGACTTCACACACTCCATGATATCCATGCTTTTATGCCCCCCCTCTGAAATTCTATCCTCTTCCCAACAGTATGGGAGCAATATGTAAGATTTTTTATTTGATTTGACTTGTTTAATTTGTTTGATTTGCTTTATTTGATTTGTTTGATTTCTGTGAATTATTGTTTGTTTTGCTTTTGGATATTTTTTCCCCAGGCCTCCGCTGAAAATGGATCTGTATCAAGTCAGACTCTCCCAGTCAACACATATAAAATAAATAAATAAATAGGACATTGAGAGGCATGCTACTGGTATTTGTCAGCATGGCCTTGCATTTGTTTTCTGCTTAATGTGTTAAGTTGTTAGTTAGGACCCTATGACATTCCATATGATGGCACTATGGGTGAGCCATGGTCATTTGCCAGAGGCCTGTAGGCCACATGAGAGTGATGCAGGCCACTGCATTTTGTCACTCATACGTTAACAGGCTTCAAGGCAGTGGCTTCCCCTGGGGTGACATGGGCAAGTGGGCGAGGTGTTACTGGCAATCCTTGTAGTTCATAGTGATCCATCAGTCTGGATGTGTGCAGGGTGCTGCTTACGGCTAGTGTCACACCTGCATGGGACACCATTTCAGCATGCTGCATCCTGTATGTATTCCATAAAAGAAGTGTGATGATTCTGTAATCATTCCTAACAGCAAGGATATGACTGATGAAATACCTGTGGCTGTTGGGGAGGGGGGAGTGCTGGACTGAGTGCATGTGTAATATTTAAGCTTATGGCACCTGACTCACAGATATAACTGGGACCTTCTCCTTCTCCTGCCTTGTATGTGGACATCAGCAGTGTGTCATTACTTTATAACTGTGGCTTTTGTGGGCTGCCAGTGATTGGGCAGAAAACCAGTATTCCATATTAGAGGGACAACTAACATGATGCTAACCTTTATATTTAATTCCAAAGGTGTATGCAGTTCAGAGTTACTTTTCAGGCACTGCATAGAATACTTACACCTGTGTACTGTTTCTATGTATGGACTCCTGTTCATAGCCTGTCCAGCTTTCTGACAGTGACACATATTAACATCTGGACAGTTAGTGTGTACAACTAGTAGCATAGGTGTAGCTGGGAAGCAGATTGGTTGGCACTGTAGTTGTTGGGACATGGGCCTGTCAACCACAGTACTGTACCTAGGCCTCTGAGATACAACATCCAGGCCTACATGCTGTCCACTTCCAGACAGTATTAAACACTCACAAAAAAGTGGCACACTAACCCCTGCATATAGTGGACCTACACCAATTATCAAGTTGATTGGGGCAGCTCAGGCAATCTATGCTCCACTGATATTACTCTACAAACATACTGCCATTTATACATGGGGTTGGGGGGGGGGGCACCTGACAACTTTACACATTTGCACTGACTGCACTGGTATTTCAGTTATACTCTGTTTGCTTCCATTTAGTATTGTATTGTACCCCATCTTGCAGAATGGAGGCATATCAGTAAAGTACACAAGTTAGATTGTAATGGCACACATTTCAGTTTCAGACTTCATACTCTTCAGAACTTACACAAGTTAGATTGTAATGGCACACATTTCAGTTTCAGACTTACTCTTCAGAACTATACTGCAACTGCCAGACCTGTTGTAGTATGTCTCTGTAGGTCTGTAGGGGGGCTGTTCACCATTGCCAGCATTTGTGGAGCTTTGCCTGAGCTTTATTTCCGGTCATCTACACCTGTCCTGCTGGGTGAGGCTGGGGGGTGGGTATGGGAACGCTCATTGACATCCATGTGTGTGACCTGTAGATACCCACAGTTAGTCGAGCCACGACATGTACTGCAGTGGGAGTTGTCACCCTGAGTACTACTGCCTAGTACAGGGACACCAGTATTGGTTATGGATTTCATACTGTCCCATATAGCTGTTAGCTATCTGCTGCTATCCCATTTGGGCACCCAATTCCCTTGCATGCTTGCATCCATAGCACAGATATAACTATCAGAACATACTATTCCATTCAGTAATTGATAGAAAGGGTGACTTACCTTGTGCCTGGGGCGGTATTGAGGATAGTGCTGGAGGGTTGACTATGTGGGACGCACACAGTACACTCCCTCTACATAGTAAAGCACAGGTAGTGTCATGTTTGGCATCCCTTTTACTATATGTGCAAGTTGAAGACAGGTATCAGTCCCTGGGTCCCTACAGTGTCAGTGTGTGTGCTATGCGTTGCCTCCTTGCCAAGGCATGGGCATACTGGGCACACCTCTGTCTGTCTCTAGGGGCAGACATCCCTCTGTGCCTGTGGTGACCTTGGCAATGGTGGGGGGCTGTGTGGTCCCTCCCCATGTTGTTCCTGCTGCAGCTGTTTCCACAGGATCATATTGTGTAGCATGGCACATACTATGAACATTTGTCCACATGTAGGTGGAGAGTACTGCAAGGATCCTCCGGATATGTTAAGGTAGAGGAACCATGACTTGAGCATCCCAAACAAATGCTCTATAATGATCCTGGCTTGTGCATGTGCCTCATTATGGCATTCTTGTTTGGGGGTGTGTGCATTTCTGATGGGTGTCATCAGCCACGGCTCCAGTGCATAGCCAGCATCCCCCACTAGATGGCCAAATGGGATGTCCCTCCGGCAAATCCCTGATACAACTGTGAGAAATGCCACATGTGGGAGTCATGATAGCTTCCAGGGCTGCCAGCACACACTTGCATGATAATGCCCTGGGCATCGCACATGACCTGGCAGTTGATGGAGGAGAAGCCCTTGCAGTTGATGTAGACCCTACCCCACTCAACGGGTGGTGAATTGATGTGTATGTGCGAGCAGTTTATAGCACCGACTACCTCATGGTATTCTGTTATACGGTGGAAGAGATGCATTATGCTGGTCAACACCTCGCAAGTGCTGGGGAAATATATGTGCTCGCTGGCATGTGGTAGCATGGCATCCAGGAACTGGTGGTGTACTCTGGATGCTGATGCTTGTGAGACCCCCATGATATCCCCAATTGGTCTTTGGAAGGTACCTGAGGCTACACATACCTTGGTATCGACTGGGATGGCTTCCCCTCTGTTGGTTCTGGATCTGGGCAGGGCCGGCACAGCTCGATGATTTGCTATAGAATGTGCCTGCCCACCCTATAGCGGTCCACTATCTCCAGCTCATGTAGCCCTTGGTAGGTTACCCTAGGTCTGTACACTCTTTTTTTTTTTTTTTACACATGTTTTTAATGTGTTATGGAGCTTTTCTCCCCGGGCCTCCACTAAAAATGGACCTGTGTCCAGTCAGATTTTTCACAGTAAACAAATGTAAAATAAAAATAACTACATAAATAAAAATAAATTCTCCTCCTCCTCACTGCAGGTCGGTTGTCAGCATTTTCCTCCTCAACACCCCCAGCCTGTTACACATGCTGGTAAATCAAAGCCACAGCAGCCCCTAACATGTTTTGTTAGTTTTGTGAGTTTAAAATTTCCACACTTGTGTACACCAGTAGTGGAGTGTTAGTGGGGAAAAACAGTCTGTAAGGTGTTTGCATAGTTTATAGTGGTGTGCTGGGCTGCTGCATGTGTAATTGGTTGATTCTGATACATTCCACCTGCCAGCTATGCTAGTTCTCCTGGATTGCCTTCCTACTGCTTTTTCTCCTTCTCAGTTCCTCCCTGTTTAAGCCCTTTCCCTTTTTTTTTTTTACCAGGCGCGTGCCTCACACACACATTCAGGCAATGTAAACAGTACTAAGCAACCTCAGACACATCCACTTCCTTAGCTGTGCTTAGCTAAGGCAAACACTGGCCTCAGGCCACCAATGAGCTTACAGCAAGCATGACACACCCCCTTCTGAAGTCATCAGGCTCTTATTCTTAGACTGCTGGGCTGACACAGAAGAAATCTGAGATTCACCATTAATCCCCTCATTTACATACCCCCCAGTGTAGGTCTATAGTTACTGCACTCAAGAACACCCTTTCCCTTTGACAACCATTGCTCCCTGGTTTTGTTTACATTCTGCATGCCATAGACTATAATGGCAAAAATCAGAATTCTTTCAAATTGTGTTATTTACCTTTTTTTTTATTATTTTCCCCACCCCCCGTGTTTGCGTGTGGCTGCCCTGAGCTTAAACCACCGAGATCAGCCACTAAACGGAAAGTTTATTTTTTTAAATATTAAACATATTTTAATGCCAATGGCCTTATATTTGGCCATTGGCATGTGTGTTTAACTGTAATACATGCCTTCCATGAATTGTCCTGCCTCCATTTCTTCAGATGCAGAAAAGTATTCAGTTACTAATTGAATACATTTCTGCTCTGAAACTGTTCCTGCATGAAGTTCATAGGTTCATAGGTAGGTACTAGGCTATCTGCCCGAGGGCATTTATAAGCCTAGCTAGAGTGTGTCGTCTTTTGCCGCCCCATTGATTAATTAACTGAGCCTCTGTCAAGCAGAGCCAATTAAGTGATCCCAGGAGTGTATTTTCTGTTACCCATCCACTCGTCAAGGCTTCTCTTGAAGAGAGTTAGTGAGGGGCTCTGCCTAATGTAGTTAGGAATTTTGTTCCAAAGCATGGGGAATCTCTGTGACAGGAATCTATCCCTCCAGCATGTTCTATTTATTGTTGTGGTGAGGTTTAGCTCACTAGAGCACGTGGCTCGCAGTGACTTGGATTTCTTTAAGTGGAGCATGTCCATCAATTCTGAGTTGGACATGGCTTTGTAAGTCAGGCAGAGATCACCTCTGAGTAAGCGATATGCCACTGAGTACAGCCGGGGTTTTTTCAGTCGGGCTGCATAGGACATATGTTTGAGGCCAATAATCCTCTTGGTGAGGTGCATTTGTGGTCTTTCCAGCTGTTGGAAGCATCTTGTGAGGTACATCCCAAATGGGGCATTGTACTCTATGATGGGTCTGATGAGTGACGAGTAGAAGGGCACTATAACCTCTTTATTTCTAGATGCGAGCCCCTTAGTAATTGGATAAGCCACATAGAAGGATTTCCTAACTACTTTAGCAATATGATTGCCAAAGGAGAGATTACTATCTACCTGGGTCCCCAGATCTCTTATTACCTCTGCTGTATTAAGGGGGCTGCCACCTATGTGGTAATTCGTGGGTGTTTAGTTTTTCGCAAATGGGATGACTATGCATTTTTTGGCATTTAGCTTGAGGCCATGACTTTGACACCAGGTGTCTGTCTCAGTAAGGCCTTTCTGAAGGATGTCCGTGTCAGCCGGAGAGTCAGTTAAGGCTCCCAGTTTGCAGTCATCGGCGAACTTGGTTAGCCATAGTCCTCCTGTGTTTGCCTGTACTTCTGAGAAATATATGCCAAACAGTAGGGGTCCCAGAACCAAGCCTTGTGGGACACCACTTGTGACTGGTTTAAAGTCGGACCTGGAGCCCAGTATTCTTACAGTGTGAGTTCTGTCTGTAAGCCAGTTGGCAACCCATCTTGTGACGTAGGGATTTATGTTCAGGCTGGTGAGTTTTTCTATAATACCCAAGTGACGAATGGTGTCAAACGCCTTGGCGAGATCAAGGTAAGCTGTGTGAACCACCTTTCCCTCATCTTTGGCCTTGGTGACTGTCTCGAATAAGTCAACCAGGTTTAGTAGGCATGATCTGCCCTTAACAAAGCCAAACTGGGTCGGGTCAAGTGTTTGGAGGTTCCCAATGTCTTTGTTAATGAGTTCCATGATGATGCACTCCATAGCCTTGCAGACCAGGCTAGTCAGGCTTATGGGGCGATAGTTAACAGGGTCAGTTGTAGGCCCTCCTTTGTGGAGCGGAATAAGCATTGCTGTGCACCATTCTATGGGCACGTAGCCTCTGGAGAGGCTGAGGTTAAACAGCGTGTTTAGGTGGGGGGTTAGTTCATTCTGTAATTCGTGCAAGATGCAGCCTGGGACACCATCTGGCCCCATTGATGCTGTGTTTTTGGCTTTTGAAAGGGCTGTTTTCACCTGTGCTTCTGTGATTTTTGGGACACTACACTTTTCTGGTATTGTTGTGGGCCCTTTTGAAGGTGAGAGGGAGGTGAAGTTTGCACTGAACCTATCTGCCAGGATGTTGGCAATATCAGTCGGTTCAGTATATTTTGTGCTATTTTGCACTAGCTCAGAGCATATCTGTGAATTACCAATTAGATTTTTGACATAGCTAAAGAAGGCTTTGTGGTTATCTTTTGAATCCTTGGCTATTTTTCTTTCGAAGTTAGCCTTGGATGATTTTATGAGGGACCTTAGTTTCTTACTGATAATGATCAGGGATGCCTTTCCTTCTTGGGATTTGCTTTTTTTCTGAACTAGTTTCCTCCTTTTGTTGTATAACCTGTTTATGGCAGGGGTCCACCGGACTGGTTTCCTTTCCTTTACTTAGGAGAGTGAGTCTTGGTTTTGCTAGGGATGGCACGATCCATGCATCCTTGTAGGTGCTCATAGAGTGCAATTGTAAAGGATTCTGCATCTTGGGCAGTGTTATCCTTTTGCGTGGGGGCTGTGAAACTTACCACCTCTGCCTTAAGTAAGGTGAGGTTTGCTTTAGAAAAGTTTTTCACTGTGGTTTCCTTGGTTGGGTGTGGTGGTGGGGTGTGGATTGGGCAGCTTTGTGGATTGCAAAATCACCTCATTTGCATGGTTTTTACCAGCAGATGAGGTGATTTGCATCCCGCACAGCTTTCCATGCAGGAACAGTGTAGGGCCATTCATGCATGTGAAAATGGCACATCCCTGGATCGCAAAGCAGCCATTTTCCATGCAGGAGCAGCTACACTGTTCCTGCATGGAAATCAGCCATTCGTGAATCCGGAAGAATGAGTTTGAAAAAGTCATAAACCAGTAGCTTTAAAAGTTGCTGAGAGACGTGCTAACGAACTCTGACAAATCCTTGCAACATTTCACAAGGCATGTCTCAGAGCCCACAGTTCCTAAACCCAAGCATAAATCCAGCAAGACAAAACTCCGCACAGAAAAAAAAATGAAAAGCCTTTAAATATAAACTCAAGTAGACATTTTTCGCAACACTATCAATAAAACAAAAAACAAGTAAGCAACCACAGCGCCTTGTGCAATACAAAATATACTTCACCAGCAACACAGACAAGTTCACAGTAGGCAACCGGGCAAAAAGAATAAGATTTACCGTTGAGAGGTGAAGGTGTTTCATTGAAATCAGTCACCACCAATGACTTGCTGGACTTATAAATTAATATGGTACAGTGACTTGACATCATCCGCACATTCTCCCTGCTGTCCCATATATGTGTGTGTGTGTGTGTATATATATATATATATATATATATATATATATATATATATATATATATATATATATATATATATATGGGTCTCCTTCAAAACACTGAAAGACCAGAACATCGACAGTGTTTTGAAGGAGACCAAAACAATGACACTTCAGAACATCGAAAAACGCGAAATTCCAAATCCCAATGTTACGAAATTTTGATTTAGCGCTTTTGGTGTTCTGCTGTGGGTGCGTATGCATGTGTAAGTGTATTTGTGAGGGGTAGTGCTGTGTGTAAGTGTGTGTTGTGACTGTGGTGTGTGAGGGACTGTAGTGTGTAGGTGTGAGTTTGTCTTGTGTGTCTGTTTGTGCGATCTCGGAGTGAGAATATTAAAGTAGGGGGTGTGGGGGGTGCAGGGGGGCTTGCCTCCCTACCTATTTGTAGTGTAGGGTGGTGTGGTTGGTAGTTTGGGGCAGTTGTGCATGTATTTCTGCATGTTTTTTGTGTGTGTTATACTTACGTGGGTTTCGGTGTTGTGGGGTTTCGTTGTTTTGGTCTCGGTGTTTTGGTCTTCGTTGTTGTGAGGTTTCGTTGTTCTGAAGTATACCTATATATATATATATATATATATATATATATACATATATATATATATATATATATATATATATATATATATATATGTATATATATATATATATATATATAGATACATATATAACATTTGTGTGTGTGTCTATATATAAACACATATGTATACACACATAATTGTTTTGAAATCTGACTTAAAATGTTTGACTATTGTTTCTTACTCTCTTTATAGTAATAGTTTAATATTTATTCTGTCTATAATTGCTTTACCCCTTGTTTCACCCAAATTTCTTCTCTTGACTGGCATTCGCTCAAGTGGGTGGTGCTTGATCAACATGTTCATACCTTTAAATATAAGCTGGCAATGAAAAATTACTTCTTATTGGTAGTTGATATGCAGTGATCAAAGGACAGTTTGTCCTTGACATAGGTTTCTAGCTCCTTGATTACAGGATCAGTTTTCAGAGGAATGTTGTCAACATGATAGTTACAAGTGGAGCCATACTTGCTAAAGGATTTGGAGCTTTTCAATTATATATATCTTGGCATTTACTTATAGTCTGTGGTTTTGACAGCAGCTATTTGTTTGGGGCAGGCCCTGTTGCAGGATCATGGTGTTCTCTGGGGATTTTATGATGGCACTAAATTTCTAGCCATCTACGAACTTGGTCAGTCAGAAACCCTTCATAATAACTTTGACATCCAGGAGGTAAATCCTGTGAATCCTTCACAGAGATAGAAAACTGGTTAAACAATTCCCAACTGATACTGAACCCTAAAAAAACACAATTAATGCTATTCCACCCAATAAAGACTAATGACTCCACCTTCTTCATACTCTCAGCCAACAAGACCCTCATCACCCCTGTCTCTGAGGCCAAACTACTAGGTCTTAAAATTGACCAGCAGCTAAATACAAGAAACACATATCCCTAACCATCTCCAAAGTCTACAAAAAGCTAGGATGCCTCTATCGCAGCAACAAGTTCTTAAGCCCCAAATCCCGAGCTGCCATAGCCAGAACTCATCTCTTATCAACACTACTCTATGCATCCCCAGTGTTAACAAATCTAAATAAAGTCAACCTGAACAAACGTTCAATATTTTACAGCAAAATAGCTAGGTTTGCAGCCAACAGTAAATCACGCTCTCACCACTACCAATCCCTACAGAAACTACACTGGCTAGAATTCCCAAACTTACTACTGTATCACCAGCTCAATGTAGCCCATCAAATACTATACCACCCAGATAAAACCCCTGCCCTAACAGGCCTATTAAACTTCTATAGCACCAACAGGGAATTATGATCCAGTAACAAAGCTCTAATTGAAGTTATCACATGTAAAAACAGCTCAGGGGCATCTCTATTCCTTTACGAGATTGCAAAAGCATGGAATACCCTGCTCCTAGACCTCAGGTTGCAAGACCACGATACCACATTCACAAACCTTCTTAAATCACACCTTTATGACAACCACATATGTACAGCAATGATCCTCCCTGAACACTCACCCCACTGTAGGATGTTATTCATTGCTGACTCTGATGAACACTGTTTCACTGACATTGTGCTCTACCTATGCTAAGTGTAAATAGTGTAAATATCTTTCAAATGTGGGCTTACTATGAAGTCAATTCTACATATGCTGTATTTATGCTCACTCTGCAAGTGTGCTGTGATCATATACTTCTTCTACAAACTTGTTTTTGTTTAACTGTTAACCTTACTATAACATGTTATCTTACACTGTTGTTAAACTTTGTTAAATACTATCTCTATAATGTTTTTTTCCTTACTACTCTGTAACTTTGTGGAACTTTTCTCCCCAGGACTCCACTGAAAATGGACACCAGTTGTCCAGTCGTATTATTCTGGTAAACACATGTTAAATAAATAAATAAAAAATACTAAAGAGGAGTGATGCAAGGACTGAACCCTGTGGGTACATCGATAATGACATGTCTTTTTGGATGAGGTAAAGCTGCCCAGCAGCCCACCCATATTTCCTGGGCATTGATTGGCCAATTTGCTGTCCAATAATTTGCACAGTAATTTAAATTTAGGTGGGAGAGTTTATCTACAACACCTGAGTATGGGACTGTGTTGAATACCTTTGCAAGGTCTAGCTTTGAGGTGTTAACTGATTTGTCTTATTTATTTATTTGACATTTGTTGACCAGGTTGGTCCAGCTGAGCTGAAGCCCTTTTTCAGTGGAGAACCGGGGAGAAATGCTCCACAAATACATAGACATTACAATGCATAACTACAAAAAGAACATAACTAATATATAAATAAAACAAGATTGACAATTTAAGGAAAACTGTACATATTAGAAATATGAGATGAGATTGTTAATACAATCTAAGAATCAAAGATATAGAGGCTAATTAAAGTACAGAGTGAAAGATTTAACAAATGAAAAAATAAATAAATAAAATTCAGCTCTCCTGCAAATAAACAATGAGGAAAAAAAAAAAAAAAATATATATATATATATATATATATATATATATATGCATACACATATTAGGACCAACTTTATGTGATCATGTGAATAGTAAAATGCAGGTACAAGGTAGCATAAGATGGAACAAGTAGGAATAATACAGTGAGTTAAGGTGGGAGAGAAGGAAGTAGGGTGATACAGGTGAGGGAGCGGAGGGGAGAGGGAGACAGGTTAGACAGAGAGAAGTAAGATCAGCCTGGAGGATGATTACACTGACATAGTCTAATATTGCTTAGATTTTTTTAATGCATTCCTGAACTTATATTTGGATTTAATAATTCTAATGTCAGGTGGAAGTTTATTCCAGTTATTAGCTGGTGAATAGCTATAGACAATTTTGCCAAAGTTGATCTTAGGCTTGTATTTAGCAAGGAGATGTTGATCAGAGCTTCTAAGAGTTCTAGAAGGAGAGTAGGAGGAGATAATAGAGAAAATGCTAGGACAGAAAGATGGCTGGTGCTGTATAGAGTGAATTATCTGAGGCTCAGAGAGAAGAAGGTAACGGGGAAGCTCTAACCAGTTACGTTTCCTGAGAGCCAAGTAGTAATGAGAAAAGTAAGGGAAGTCAGCAGCACATTTCACAATTTTGTTGTAGGTGGTTTCTAATTTAGAAAGGGGATTGGATTGTAAGTTGGTGAGTATTTGAGAGCCATAGAGAAGGGTTGGTAGCAGATAGGCGTGAGATAGAGCAATCTTGGCATCACTAGACAAAAAGTTTTTGTTCCTGTAGAGGAACAAAAGAGGTCTTCATCCATTGCTACAGTAACTTTTTTCAAAGAAGTATACTAGGATCTGCCCTTGATGAATCCAAACTGTCTTGGGTCAAGAGTTTTTAGATTAGCTATATAATTATTTATTAATTCCAAAGTTATCATTTCCATAGTTTTACAGATAAGGCTGGTCAGGGAATGGGTCTATAATTACCCGTGTCTCTTAAAGCCCGATCTTTATGCAAGGGAATAAATGTTGCTGCCTTCAGTTCATCCAGCACAAAGACTGTTTTGAGGCTGATATTGAATAACTTCTGTAGTGGTTATAACAAGTTCTGCTTCAGGATGACCAGTAGGCAGTGTGGTATGTTGTTGGGCCCCACAGAAATGGTCTTCTTGGCCTTAACTACAATCTTGAGGACTTGTACTTGTGAGATTTGAGAGGGATGTAGATGTGGGTATTTTATCTGAGAATATAAGACAGGAGAGGGGGTAAAGCATAAGCTAAATTTGTCTGATAGTTGAATGGCAATATCCTCTAGGTCTGAGTATGTCATACCATATACTTTTAATTCTTTATGCCAATGGGCATTGCTTCTGAAGCTTCTAAAGCAATTAAAGAAGGCTTTGTGGTTATCCTTCACCTGGGTGGCTATTTTAATTTCAAGTCCATCTTAGGCTGATTAGATTGGGGTCCTTGTTTCATCTAGCAAGGGGAGTTTTGGCATCTTAAGAGTTACATTTTATTTTTGCTTACAATGAGGTTTTTCTTTTATTACAGAGCCTGATTATATTAGGGATAAACCATAAGGATTTAGTTTTGAATTTGGCATTGTTTATTTCTTTGGGGGGAGGGAGACAGATGCATTTATGTAGCTATTTACATCTGCATAGAATTTGATAGTAAAGGATGCCATATAGGCAGTGGGTCATCGAGATGGAAGGAGCTTTTGAATTTAGACAGATTGTAACTCTTAAGTAGACTAGTTTTTGCATAAGCTTTGAATATTGAGGTATTGGAACTTGCTTCAGGCTTCAGTCTTTTGGTGAATGTGACTGATCTATGGTGAGATCTGACATGGGAGCAAAGATCTTTGTGGTACAGTTTTGGACCTATTACTCCAGTAACTTCAATTAGTGACCCAGACAAAGCCTCCAGCTGGCACCCACCTCATCAACCAAGCTGAGGACAAAGTTGAAGACCAAATAAGGTCTTAACCAAAGAACTATTCTATTTTTACATTATAGCTCTTTAGAGTATTAGAGCCTTCAATAGACAAAGCAAAAAACTGCACAGTATTTACATAACAGATAATATCACTTTATAAAAAACATGCTGGCAGGCAGAGTTTCCCAGGCACAAATCACTCAGGTGATGATAAACCTAAAGTGTATTTAATGATAAAAATCCACAAGAAAAACAAATAAAATGTGAGCGCTTTCGTTAAACAAGTGTTAACTTCATCAGACACCATTAAAATGTAAGACAGCCATTTATATACATATAAAAAACACTCTGGATAAGCAAAGGGAGGCAACTAGCTAAGCAACACTGAGACAGAACATTAATTAACCCCTTGATGACTGTGTTACAGTTGAAACTGTTGCATCTTAAATACAACTAAAACTTGTAATTAAAAGATAAATTATTAGTCTTATACTTCTGTCATGAATGATTATAAATAGGATAAAACTAAATCCAAATTTAACATGAGATTTTAAAAATGACTTTGGTTTTAGTTTTATCCTATTTATAATCATTCATGACAGAAGTATGAGACTAATAATTTATCTTTTAATTACAAGTTTTAGTTGTATTTAAGATGCAACAGTTTTAACTGTAACACAGTCATCAAGGGGTTAATTAATGTTCTGTCTCAATGTTGCTTAGCTAGTTGCCTCTCTTTGCTTACCCAATCAGAGTGTTTTTTATATGTATATAAATGGCTCTTAAATTTTAATGGTGTCTGATGAAGTTAACACTTGTTTAACGAAAGCGCTCACATTTTATTTGTTTTTCTTGTGGATTTTTATCATTAAATACACCTTAGGTTTATCATCACCTGAGTGATTTGTGCCTGGAAAACTCTGCCTGCCAGCATTTTTATTTATTTAGTTTGTTTTGCTGCTTCTGTTTTTTTGAGATAATATCACTTTGCTATACTGTCTCAAGCAAACACCTTTCAGAAATTGTAGAAAGCAGCTTGTATACTTATATTATCAAAGAATGTATACAGTTGTGGAGACTACAATCTCATAATTTAAAATAAGTGCTATTCTAAAGTCTGTTTTGACAAATGCTGACTGGAGATTTATGCGAGACCACAATCATTTATCTCAGAAACATTATGAATTGTAACACACTGACCAAATGACAGGGGTTTGGTCAGCCTTCTTAAATGATTTCCAGTCTTTACTTGCAAGTCAGGACTGATCAGCAATTCTTATAGTGAATCCTTTTCACCCTCTTCAGCAATTGCTACACCATGACTTACTGACTGAATGTCATTTCAGTAACCACAGCATCACCATGACTTACTGACTGAATGTCATTTCAGTAACCACAGCATGAGAGCAAAAAGGGAGGATCTACAGTATGACTAGATGATACTGAATTTTAATTCATCATAATTCACATGAAAAGAGGTGATGTCACATGGATGAGATGTATTACCACTGCTGTGCAAGTCAGACTTCAGCCACGTTTGCATTAGTAGCTGTGGTTGTACAAAATGTACCACAAAACAGACACAGTACAGATACAATGCAAAGAAAATACACACCTTGTATACTGTTTACTGATGTGAACATGAGACGTTACAAAATGTACCACAGAACAGACACAGTACAGATACAATGCAAAGAAAGTCCACACTGTAAATACTGTTTGCTGATATGAACATGAGACATTACAAAATGTACCACAGAACAGACACAGTACAGATATGTAACACAAAATATTACAAAATGTAGCACCAAACAGACACAGTGCAGATACAATGCAAAGAAAGTCCACACCTTAAATACTGTTTGTTGATGTGAACACGAAACATTACAAAATGTACCACAGAACAGACACAGTACAGATACAATGCAAAGAAAGTCCACACCTTAAATACTGTTTGCTGATATGAACATGAGACATTACAAAATGTACCACAGAACAGACAGTACAGATATGTAACACAAAATATTACAAAATGTAGCACCAAACAGACACAGTAAAGATACAATGCAAAGAAAGTCCACACCTTAAATACTGTTTGTTGATGTGAACACGAAACATTACAAAATGTAACACAGAACAGACACAGTACAGATACAATGCAAAGAAAGTCCACACCTTAAATACTGTTTACTGATGTGAACACGAAACATTACAAAATGTACCACAGAACTGGCACAGTACAGATACAATGCAAAAAAAATCTATACCTTGAATACTGTTTGCTGATATGAACGAGATGTTACAAAATGTACCACAGAATAGACACAGTACAGATACAATGCAAAGAAAGTGCACACCGTGAATACTGTTTGCAGATGTGAACACAAAACATTAGTAAAATACAAAGGGACCCAATGATGTGATTATTGGAGTAGCAGAATAAATGAGACTTATACGACTAAGATATTCAGGGAGTATGAAGGGCATCAGCTAAGTGCTGGTGGGGGATTCAGAATCCTTCCGCTGGATACGGTCTGTACTCATACCATGTTATTAAGGCCTAGAACTCCTTACCTGTATGCATCAGGTCAATACCTTCCCTCCAGCCATTTAAAACCATTCCGAGAGACTTTCTAGCCAAAATCTGGCTCTGTTCTTGCTCAGCCCCAGGATAAGCTATATCCCTAAACATGAACAAGTACAACAAGTACCTGTCCATACCTTATACCTCTTTACTCTCGCTTCCATACTTCAATTAATTTCTCTCTCCTGACTCTCCTTCTAAATATGCTATAACCCTGTTGTTCTCTTACCTCATATTACAATTCCTGTTTGTATTATACTAATTTATCTTTGATTTCTCTATAATCTGGCTAAATTTCTCTCAATATTAAATCACTGTGATATAAGTTGTAGCTAATCTTAACCAATGTTTTCACATTATGTCTAATTCGATATAATTATTTAAACTGTAAGTGATTTGTATCATTTTTTGAAGATTGTAAAATGATTATTCTTAAAATGTTTTTGTAATACTTTGGAGCATTCCTCCCAGGCCTTTGCTGAAAATGGGCAAACTATCCTGGTAATCAAATGTCAATAAATAAATAAAATAAGTAAATAAATGACTGTGATATCAAATAAAGCCTTAGTCTCCATTTGTCAACAAAAAGGTCTTTAAAATAGCACAGCTTTTGAATTACAGGTTCATTGTCTCAAAAATTGCAGTTTCTTTTTATTTAAAGGAATATTAGATATGATTCTACAGTCAGAGGCCTGTTTCTCTGAACACTTTTTTGTACAGCCTGTCTGTAAAAAAGGCATCGGAAAGAACTTTTGACCACTGTTTTTTGTAAAATCCTCGTGGAATTTACCCTTTTACCCATTATTACCTCTGACTCAATCTAGACTAGACATATGGGCTATTGCCCACCCCTTATTCACACATTCAATCTGTATAAAGCCATCTTCAAATAAAAAGGTTTTGTAGTATAGTCAGTTGTAGCAGGGCAGGGTCTCACTAAAGAAGTGCACTGCCCCCTATGGGAAAAGAAAAACGTTTAATCCTCAAGTACTGTTTCCTAATGAGCAGTTTGGCCAGGGAGAATGGATCTGCAAAAGGCAATTTTCCAGTCTTCCTTTCAAAAAATTGACCTGTTACATATACTAGATTATGAGCACAGAGCTTGAAGCTCATAGGTTGCAGACTGTGTGAGTGTGTGTGGGAGGAGAAGTAAAGGAGATGTTTTTTAATGAAACGGTGGTAGACGCTTTATAATGCCTGTTCCTACAAGTTGAAATAGCTAAAGCTAAACACTGATCTAACAATATATATAAAGAAATGACCAGAAGACTTGCAACACACAAAGGCAGATTTTGGTAAACAGAAACAGCTGAACAGAATTTCAATGTCTTCATTCACTGATATTCTAATAACTTTTATTATATGTAAATATGCACACATGCACATACACACACACACACACGCACACACGCACACACACACACACACACACACACACACACACATGCACGCACGTATGCACACACGCACACACATGCACACACGCACACACACACACACACACACACACACACACACACACACACACGTGCACGTCACTTCGATTATTTGTTTTCCTTTGAAACATCACAGTTATATAATTAGATTATTTTTCTTCCCAGTGATAAATTCTGAAACTAGAACAGGTGTGGTGGTGATTTTAATGTGAAGACAACATAATATCTAGTGTTATGAGCATGGTTTCAGTTTACAGCACATCACTCTTTTTTTCTACTGTGCAACAGCTGGCAGTTAGTGTCTTTTTCATAACAAAATGGTCTTTAGTTTGGGCCTCATTGTAACATGTGAAAAACAACTGCTACTATGATTCTCATTTACTTTAGACAAGCGTGATTTGTTGATCGTTTGCAGTACTTAGATTTAAGGTTTTTAAATGTTATTATTACATTGTAGAAACAGATTTCTCTCCCGCCCCATACTAAGATTCATACATAGTTATCACAGTGCAGAGAGCCACATAGCATGAATAGCATCCAAGAACAAGGTGTGGATGATTCTAAGAAAGATACAATACAGATGCGCAATGTAAATGAAAAAAAAAATCCATGCAAAAGGGGAGGTAAGCATATTTGGGGAGGTTATGGAAAGTCAGGGATTTCATCCTTTAGTTGTGGGGTTGAGCTGCCATGATGCAGCCATCCATCGCTAGTATCCACTGTATTAGCTTGTGGGGTCAGGGCAAGATCTACTTTATATTGAAGAAAGGCTAGAACTACAGAACTGTAAACATGACCCCTGACCTATGTGCTGAGCCTAAGTATTGATACCACCCATGACCTGGATGAAGCCCATGAGTAGAGGTGGTGAGTGTGGCAAGCTCCGAGACAGTGTACCTGCCAGATATGGCATTAGATGAGGATACAGGTCGGGTCCATGAGGGATTCACTGGTACAGGGTGTCTGTCACTCCCTGCTTAGACTATATGATCATTAGCCTGTACATCTACCAAGGCACCTCCAGTGGTAGATACTTGCATGCTGCCATCATTGTCAGCCATAGATGGTTTGCTGGCATCATCCCTATTTGTTCTGCTGTGTTGGACCTGCTACCAGTGGAATCCATGAGAGTATGAAAACATATGACATGATATTCAGACCACACACAAAAGTCTTCAAATTCTCATATGGCGTGAATGCCGGTACATGTGGAAACAGGACCAGCTAATGCACTGGAAAGATGTACCTTGTCATGCAGGGTGTCACATTTGCAGACCAGATGTGGCTGAAAGGACAGATATGCTGGTGGGCTTTTATCAGTACCTCTCTTCAGTCATGCTGTGGTATGTGCTACAATCTACTGTAATGATATTACTAGCTTGGTGATTCCACTATTGGCACCAAGGAGGACCCTTCTTTTACACTGCAATGCTTCATGTATAAGGAACTTTAACTCAAATATCTTTATGTCTTCGTTATACAATTGCAAGTGGTACTGTACATAACATCAGCAGTATTTTATATCATGCTGACAGCAGGTATCACCTATTCTGGGGAAGAGTGCCATCATCTTTATAATGACTACAGGCAGTGTCCTTCCATCCTGTCAGACAATGGAAGGCAGAAGTTTGGTAGAGTAAAACAGAGATGTATTGTGAGTTTTATTTGGGGATACTATAATTTTCTTGTACTATATATAATTCAGTATAAGTATACTTAACAGTAGACATCTGCAGAAGAGCATCACTTTAATATAATTGGGTGCCACAGAAGACATAAGTGTTTCTCCAGACAGCAAGGAGTGTATCAGTTCTTCACCACTTGTGAAAAAGGAGGAAGATGAGAGGAGAGCCACACTCACCTCAATCTCTGTCAATCACTGCACTGGGATTTGGGTCACCAGCATCCTCTAAGTCTCCTATTTGGGAATGGCATTATGGCACTATTGCCGGTGGTGACCTGAAGGTGTTACTGTTACCTCCTGTGTCTGTCTCTGAGGAGGGGGTATGAAGGCTCCAGTCCTGAAGACAGACAAGCAAGATCTACATTTGCATCCTGGCACCCAGTGCAGAGGCTGGTCACTGATTGGGTATACTGATAACTGGATTCTTGCCTTGGCAGCATGGGGTTCATTTTGGTATGACTGGGGGAGTTACACAATGGTCAGTCTCTGTGCATCAGGACTCCAGAGGAGCCACCAGTCCATACCACCAGGCAACCTGGTGAGTGATGCCAGGGTTTGTCAACCTGGCGGCAAGACATGCCAGAACCCCTTCATAGCCCTTGTATCCATGTTGCCTACATTTTGTACCATTATCCACTCCTTGTTCATTAACCAATCCCCCCATCACCAGTTGTCCACCTTCTGTAAGCAAGTGTTAGTGCACTGTTCTGTGTATATACTGCACCATTATGTCTTCATTAGCCAATCCCGCCATCACCAGTTGTCCACCTTCTGTAAGTAAGTGCTAGTGCACTGTCCTGTGTATATACTGCATCGTTATGTCTTCATTAGCCAATCCTCCCATCACCAGTTGTGCACCTTCTGTAAGTAAGTGCTAGTGCACTGTCCTGTGTATATACTGCATTGTTATGTCTTCATTAGCCAATCCCCCCATCACCAGTTGTCCACCTTCTGTAAGTAAGTGTTAGTGCACTGTCCTGTGTATATACTGCATCGTTATGTCTTCATTAGCCAATCCCCCTATCACCAGTTGTGCACCTTCTGTAAGTGCTAGTGCACTATCCTGTGTATATACTGCATCGTTATGTCATCATTAGCCAATCCCCCCATCACCAGTTGTGCACCTTCTGTAAGTAAGTGCTAGTGCACTGTCCTGTATATATACTGCATCATTATGTCTTCATTAGCCAATCCCGCCATCACCAGTTGTCCACCTTCTGTAAGTAAGTGCTAGTACACTGTCCTGTGTATATACTGCATCGTTATGTCTTCATTAGCCAATCCTCCCATCACCAGTTGTGCACCTTCTGTAAGTAAGTGCTAGTGCACTGTCCTGTGTATATACTGCATTGTTATGTCTTCATTAGCCAATCCCCCCATCACCAGTTGTCCACCTTCTGTAAGTAAGTGTTAGTGCACTGTCCTGTGTATATACTGCATCGTTATGTCTTCATTAGCCAATCCCCCTATCACCAGTTGTGCACCTTCTGTAAGTGCTAGTGCACTATCCTGTGTATATACTGCATCGTTATGTCATCATTAGCCAATCCCCCCATCACCAGTTGTGCACCTTCTGTAAGTAAGTGCTAGTGCACTGTCCTGTGTATATACTGCATCATTATGTCTTCATTAGCCAATCCCCCCATCATCAGTTGTGCACCTTCTGTAAGTAAGTGTTAGTACACTGTCCTGTGCATATGCTGCATTGTTATGCCTTCATTAGCCAATCCCCGCATCACCAGTTGTCCACCTTCTGTAAGTAAGTGTTAGTGCACTGTCCTGTATATACTGCATCATGATGTCTTCATTAGCCAATCCCCCCATCACCAGTTGTGCACCTTCTGTAAGTAAGTGCTAGTGCACTGTCCTGTGTATATACTGCATCGTTATGTCTTCATTAGCCAATCCCCCCATCACCAGTTGTCCACCTTCTGTAAGTAAGTGTTAGTGCACTGTCCTGTGTATATACTGCATCGTTATGTCTTCATTAGCCAATCCCCCATCACCAGTTGTCCACCTTCTGTAAGTAAGTGTTAGTGCACTGTCCTGTGTATATACTGCATCGTTATGTCTTCATTAGTCAATCCACCCATCACCAGTTGTGCACCTTCTGTAAGTAAGTGTTAGTGCACTGTCCTGTGTATATACTGCACCGTTATGTCTTCATTAGCCAATCCTCCCATCACCAGTTGTGCACCTTCTGTAAGTAAGTGTTAGTGCACTGTCCTGTGTATAAACTGCATCGTTATGTCTTCATTAGCCAATCCCCCCATCACCAGTTGTACACCTTCTGTAAGTAAGTGTTAGTGCACTGTCCTGTGTATATACCGCATCGTTATGTCTTCATTAGCTAATGCCCCCATCACCAGTTGTCCACCTTCTGTAAGTAAGTGTTAGTGCACTGTCCTGTGTATATACTGCATCATTATGTCTTCATTAGCCAATCCCCCCATCACCAGTTGTGCACCTTCTGTAAGTAAGTGTTAGTGCACTGTCCTGTGCATATACTGCATCATTATGTCTTCATTAACCAATCCCCGCATCACCAGTTGTCCACCTTCTGTATGTAAGTGTTAGTGCACTGTCCTGTGTATATACTGCATCATGATGTCTTCATTAGCCAATCCCCCCATCACCAGTTGTGCACCTTCTGTAAGTAAGTGCTAGTGCACTGTCCTGTGTATATACTGCATTGTTATGTCTTCATTAGCCAATCCCCCCATCACCAGTTGTCCACCTTCCGTAAGTAAGTGTTAGTGCACTGTCCTGTGTATATACTGCATCGTTATGTCTTTATTAACCAATCACCCCATCACCAGTTGTGCACCTTCTGCAAGTGCTAGTGCACTGTCCTGTGTATATACTGCATCGTTATGTCTTCATTAGCCAATCCCCCATCACCAGTTGTCCACCTTCTGTAAGTAAGTGTTAGTGCACTGTCCTGTGTATATACTGCATCGTTATGTCTTCATTAGCCAATCCCCCCATCACCAGTTGTGCACCTTCTGTAAGTAAGTGTTAGTGCACTGTCCTGTGCATATACTGCATCATTATGTCTTCATTAACCAATCCCCGCATCGCCAGTTGTCCACCTTCTGTAAGAAAGTGTTAGTGCACTGTCCTGTGTATATACTGCATCATGATGTCTTCATTAGCCAATCCCCCCATCACCAGTTGTGCACCTTCTGTAAGTAAGTGCTAGTGCACTGTCCTGTGTATATACTGCATTGTTATGTCTTCATTAGCCAATCCCCCCATCACCAGTTGTCCACCTTCCGTAAGTAAGTGTTAGTGCACTGTCCTGTGTATATACTGCATCGTTATGTCTTCATTAGCCAATCACCCCATCACCAGTTGTGCACCTTCTGTAAGTGCTAGTGCACTGTCCTGTGTATATACTGCATTGTTATGTCTTCATTAGCCAATCCCCCATCACCAGTTGTCCACCTTCTGTAAGTAAGTGTTAGTGCACTGTCCTGTGTATATACTGCATCGATATGTCTTCATTAGCCAATCCCCCCATCACCAGTTGTGCACCTTCTGTAAGTAAGTGTTAGTGCACTTTTTTGTGTATATACTGCATCGTTATGTCTTCATTAGCCAATCCCCCCATCACCAGTTGTGCACCTTCTGTAAGTAAGTGCTAGTGCACTGTCCTGTGCATATACTGCATCATTATGTCTTCATTAGCCAATCCCCTTATCACCAGTTGTCCACCTTCTGTAAGAAAGTGCTAGTGCACTGTCCTGTGTATATACTGCATCGTTATGTCTTCATTAGCCAATCCCCCCATCACCAGTTGTGCACCTTCTGTAAGTAAGTGTTAGTGCACTGTCTTGTGTATATACTGCATTGTTATGTCTTCATTAGCCAATCTCCCCATCACCAGTTGTGCACCTTCTGTAAGTAAGTGTTAGTGCACTGTCCTGTGTATAAACTGCATTGTTATGTCATTAGCCAATCCCCCCATCACCAGTTGTACACCTTCTGTAAGTAAGTGTTAGTGCACTGTCCTGTGTATAAACTGCATCGTTATGTCTTAATTAGCCAATCCCCCCATCACCAGTTGTCCACCTTCTGTAGGTAAGTAAGTGTTAGTGCACTGTTCTGTGTATATACTGCATCGTTATGTCTTCATTAGCCATTCCCCCATCACCAGTTGTGCACCTTCTGTAAGTAAGTGTTAGTGCACTGTCCTGTGTATAAACTGCATCGTTATGTCTTCATTAGCCAATCCCCCATCACCAGTTGTCCACCTTCTTTAAGTAAGTGTTAGTGCACTGTCCTGTGTATATACTGCATCGTTATGTCTTCATTAGCCAATCCCCCCATCACCAGTTGTCCACCTTCTGTAAGTAAGTGTTAGTGCACTGTCCTGTGCATATACAGCATCATTATGTCTTCATTAGCCAATCCCCCCATCACCAGTTGTCCACCTTCTGTAAGTAAGTGTTAGTGCACTGTCCTGTGTATATACTGCATCGGTATGTCTTCATTAGCCAATCCCCCTATCACCAGTTGTGCACCTTCTGTAAGTAAGTGTTAGTGCACTGTCCTGTGTATATACTGCATCGTTATGTCTTCATTAGCCAATCCTCCCATCACCAGTTGTGCACCTTCTGTAACTAAGTGTTAGTGCACTGTCCTGTGTATAAACTGCATCTTTATGTCTCTGTGTGTGTTCCATGTTTGTCTGTATGCCCCTGCTACCAGCCTTCCCTATCCCATCCACATCCATCCCTGATACCTTTGCCACCATCACTTCTTTTGTAGAAATGACAAAAGAGGCCCTATCCTGAACAAAATACCCTTCCTCCCACCATTCATACCTTATGCGTATCATTCAGTATTTACTTGTGTTTGCTCTTATTAGCTTTCCTGGTATCCTGTCTGTTCCATTCTGTCTGTTTGTATGATGGACAGGGTTGTTACTATGCTGTGCACAACTACATTAATCTGTCTGTTGGCCACCATACTGCCGGTGACTAGCCATTATCCACATCTATATCTTACTGCACTGTGCACGGATATATGCAATGACATGGTAGGACAACCATGCTTTAGCTCAGATGTCCTTCACATCGGCCATGTGTGCTGCTGTAGCACTGCCACTGACATACAGTAGCACAGCGCTGTGCTTTTTACTGCTGCTGCTGCTGCTGGTACCTCTGTTTTCTTAAGTGGGCTTTCCTTTGTTCAAAATGCAGGCACAATCCCATGCCTACTTCATCTCTAATTAGATCTCTGGCACATCACGGAGCATCCTCTGCAGATATTAGTGCCGAGCGGATGCACAAAGCTTGTCTATGAACTCAGCCTCTGCTTATTTTTTCAGTTGTCATTATAACCGAAGGTTCTGAATGCCTATTAGCAATAATTTCTGGTACGAACAACTGAAAAGCCTAAGTCAAAGAAAGGATGTAAAATCTTCTCAGACAGGTGAGTATTAACACTGTTATTCCATCACCAAAAATAAACTATGAATTGTAAACATACATGACTTTATTATCACACTGTTAAATATTTTAACACACATTTTTTTCATTCTAGCCTGAAATGTTGTTACAAAACCTCAGTGCACACCAGTGCATCAGTTTAAGAATCAGTACCTGACTCCTTTATTAACTTATTAGCTAATCAATAGTAATGAATTGATTCAGTGGCTGATAAAAGACAGTTTTTGAGGGGGGACACTTACTGCCTAAATCGTGACTGTGCAAAACAAGATGTTATGAAATTGTTTCTTTAAGTGGACAAAAGAATAGCTCTGTGCTGTAATAATTCATTTCTTCCTGCATGCATTAACAGAAGTATCAGCACTGGGCTTGGGAAAAGTGTTCAGATAAGAAAACTGTTTTTATTTAATGATTGCAGCATTATAGCTGGAGGTGGCTACATCCTTTTTAAATTGGTTTCTACATCATTTACACAGCAGCTCCAAATATCCTTCTACCAATCTCTTTAATGTTTTCATCAACACTTGATATGGGCCACAACACAATGAAAATGGTTTCCATGATGCTTAATTTCCCATTTTACAGTCCCCTGGCCTGAACTGCCTCAGTGCCTAGTTAACCATGTCCTTAGGTCCTGCTGGGATGGGGTGCAGCTGGACAGAGGCAGAGTGCTTGCTTAGGTTGATTGTATGACCTGTCCAGAGGAATCTCCTGGGACCTACAACATTCTGCAAATTAGAGCTGGCCTGGCCTGGAGGTCATCAGCTATCCCCCAGCAGTCACTCTGCCTGCTCTACCCCCATTCCATCTGAAAGATCACAGAGTGCAATTTCTTTCTGAACAAAGGAACAGCTATGACTATAATTAAACTGAATATTTTCACATCCATATAAACTACATAAAATGCGTACACTTGGAATTTAAAATACAAATAGAAGCTGCTGTATTTTTGACTTCTGTCTAGAGATAAATCTATTAAGTTTTTATAGTTCTGGAAGAGTGTTTCATATATTAATTTATTTTTTGTCTCCATTTCAAGAAAAAAAAAATCACAATATACAGCTCCTGCTCACAAATTCTTCTTGTGCTTAGAAGATTCCATCAAAAAACACATCTACATGTATATAAGCATGTGTGTATGTGTGTGTGTGTGTGTGTGTGTGTGTGTGTGTGTGTGTGTGTGTGTGTGTATGTGATTGTGTGCGCGTGTGTATGCGCATGTATATGTACATGCACACACACACACACACACACACACACACATACACACACACACAAACTCACCTTATTTTGGCAAATACAGCTAAGGAAATGATAACATCTTTATCATACCTCTCAACCTATTCGCATAAGAAATCTTGATAAAGCCTGACAAAATCGGGAGGCAAAGGCCTAAAAATAGGGACAGATTTTAAATATTGTTCTTATAAACTTAAAAAGCTACTAAAATAAAAGGATTTGTATAAACATACACTTTCTGAAAGATATATAGTCTGGCACTCAAACATATGACATTGTTTGTACACTTTAATCCTCAGATCATCCCAGTAATTTGCCATAAAACCACAAATTTTATGAGGAAAAGGCCAAAAATATGAGGCAGAACCCGTACATTCTGCAAAAGTCTGGAAAGTTGAGAGCTATGATTGCCATGCCTCTCTAACAGGTTTACACTTTATATTTAGCAAACGTATTCATGAATTGCATCATACTCTGGTTGAAAAGCAATTTTTCAGGCTGAATTGTGATTTTGACAATGCTGGTACATGTAACTTCTTCTTTCGGCTTTTTCCGGTTAGGGGTCGCCACAGTGGATCACCTGTCCGCTCATGATTGGCAGTGGAGTTTTACAGTGTCGAGTTGCCAGCCCAGCGCCCAACCTTCCACAGAAGGCACACACACACACATGCACTCACAACTAGGGCCAGTGCTGGTACATGTAACTGTTAATCAAAATAATAAATGCAAACAAAAATTTGTTTTTCTTGAAAGAGCAATCCAAATATTCTAGTAATTTCAGAACTAGCTATTAGTTCCTGGTTAACTAGAAATTATAATAAGGTCACAATACTTAATTTATTACAATAGCTGTTTATGTTGTGTGGTGAAAACATGTCTCAGTAAACTTATACTGAGGGAAAAAAAAAAACAATTTTGTTTGTCACTGTCAGTCTCTGGCCAAAAAGTGAGTTACATGAGCAAGCTGTTTATTTTGCAGTTCTTGTTTTAAACTCATATTCCAGGATCAAATCTATTTTTTTTTACATTACGCAAAAAGTATAAAAAAGTGTGTCTACCAATAAGATGAACCCATAAAGAATTCGTATAACATAAAAATATAACCAAATATGAATTGCCATATGATTTGACATAATGTAATATACATGCAAACATTTCACTGTTGTTAAATAATAACAATCGATATTGTTTCTGAGGAACTAAAATATGTACCTACATTTCAGTGCAAAATGCAAGTGTAAAAATGTACAGAGGCAAGACAGCAATTAACAAGAGAACCGTGTCCTGCATAAACTTACATACAAGATGAATGAAGCATAGAACTGGTTAATTCTAAAGATTCCCCATGTGACAAACATGAATTATGGTTGTGTGTAGAATGCAGGTGTAAAATAGGAAGTGAGATGAATTAGAAAGGAAAGCACATAACGTTTTGTCATGCTCTCTGCAGCTCTGATAGTCAAGAGCTTTTATATGAATACTGTATTGATAGCTATTTCAGCTTGCAGTAAAAAAAAAAATACACTACCCTTGACACTCATCTGTAGGAAAAATATACATGCACTGTTTGATATGGACCCAATTAGCCTTTAAAAGTAGTTGGGGGAGGACTTAAATGCCGGCCGCATCAGCTCTTGATTACTCTAATGAAATGTCCATTGATTCCCACAGATTAATGTGAGAAGAACTGCAGCTGGTGAGTGGCTAACACCTTTGGGTCAGGCGCTGTGAACAAGGGGGCAAGCTGAAGGTGGAGGAGAAATGGATAAGGCTGACTGCAACCACACCAAGATTCTAGTGATGGTCTGACCCTGCAACAGGGGTAACAGTGAGCTGTCAGTATACTTTGTAGTCACTGTTCTCTCCATTTTATATTATTACTCCATTTCCCACTATATTTCTGTTAAATTCTGCTGTGATCCCTCCCCCCAGTGCACACACCCATTTGACTTTGCTGTAAGGCAAAGCAAGCTCACAGGTCATCTGTTTTTGTTAGATTAATTGGATTCAGCATTTAGAAATTGAGGGCTGGATGCTGAGGGCTCTAATGGCTCTCTGCAGGTGACATTGCGGTTGGTCAATGTTTCACATCTATTGGTCAGCTAGCTTCTCTCTAACACCACAAATACAGTCACAGCGTGTCTATTATCTGCAGTCAATACTCAGGACACTACCTACGCAGATGTCCATGCATGTGTATAATAACACACATTCACACACATATGCATAGAAGTGCACTCACACAGATACATGCAAACACACACATATACACATACAGCCACATAAACAGACTTACACTTCTGTACTCCCATGCACAGAAACACACATGCACACACACACACACACACACACACACACACACACACACATGTACACTCACACACATGCATACAAACACACATGCACACACATACAGCCACATGCACACACCCACACACAGTTGTACACCCACACACATGCACAGGCACACACACACACACACACACACACACACACACACACACACACACACACACACACACACACACACACACACTCACACACAGTACATAATTCTTTTGTCACTTCATCTATGAACAATTTAAATCAACAAACACTAATGATCAGAAGAGACACAGTCCAGCTGAATGATATGAATGGTTTACCATGGTTCAGTTTTCTAAGGATAAATCCAACACACAAGAGAAATATGTTAGCTTTGTCCTAGCAAGAATGTTTGCTGTACTTCTAAAACTGTGATTAGATTATATCTACCATCTTACAACACTGCTGCAATTGCAGAAATGCCTTTAATTTTAGTCTGATACCACAGTTTGAATGTATTTAAACAAATTATTTTTCCTTGATCTGTATTGTGATATTTGCAGTTTGAATCAATCCCACAAACTGAATATACCATAAAAAAGAGATGATTCTGCATTTCAAACAATACCAGAATATGGCCACTTCAGGTTACATTTAGGACATCAACTCAGTTTCAAAAATAGCAAAAGCAAAATAATTTCATCTTAAACCTGGTCTTGAAATGAACATGTCTTGAAACAACTCTCTGTTAGCAATGCTACATCTAAATAAATCCCAGTCCCTCCACACCCACACTCCAAAGACCTCAACCTCATTACCACAATTAAAAGAACATGCTGGAGGCAGGAGCAGCCTTAGGTCAACTTAGGCAAAAGGGCTCCATGGCGCCCCCCACCACACCACCCAGTGCCCCCATCCTGGCCTACCTGCACCAAATAAATACTGAAAAAGGGCCCCTGTTAGAGTGGCACCCTAAGCGGCCACCTAGTTGGCCAATACCTAAGGCCAGCTATGGCGGGAGGGACAGGCTCATAACCCAGAGACTGCCCATGCTCTGGAATAGACTTCCCATACATGTCAAGCAGAGCACCTCACTGGCCCTCTTCAAGAGAAATCTTGATGAGTGGATGGGAAATAGAAAGTTCACCCCAGGGATCACTCCAGTGGTTGTACTTGATAGAGGCACTGGGAACTAATGTCAGGTGGCACGATGCCAGGGCACTTCTATGGGCTAGGCTTGTAAAGGCTCCAGGGCCATTAGCCTAGTACACACCTATGAACCTATGAACAAGCTAAGAAAGGGAAAACAGGACCTGCATATTACCTTTTGTTTTACTCATTACTACTGTCCCCTATCAAGACTCAAAAATGACATTCATAATATACAGGATTATTATTGGGTTTCCAAGCAAGACTCAAAATGACATTCACAATATACTGGACTATGATTGGGTTTCCAAGCAAGACTCAAAATGACATCCACAATATACTGGACTATGATTGGGTTTCCAAGCAAGACTCAAAATGACATTCACAATATGCAGGACTATGATTGGGTCTCCAATTGTAACTTGATATTAAGTGTTTGGGACATGGATGCCAAGAAATTCACCTCAAGGTGAACCTTGACACCCATATCATGAGCACATAATATTAAGTTACAATCAGAGATCCAATCATATTTCTTTGTGGCACATGGACATTTGTATGCTCTATGTACCACTAGCTACAGAAAAATAAAATAAAAGAAAAAAGGGAAGTGTTGTGCCAGCTTTGAAAGCTGGTAATGCAATAACAAACCACATTATGTCTTTACGTATTCCCTGTGTAAGGGAAGAGGCTGGTTCCCAAATGTCATTTTAGTGAGTGCAATGTTGTAGACAGCAGTGGAGTTGAAATTAAACTTTTTCATGTTCTGCTGCTATTTACTGGACATCACTATGAGCTCTTAGTGGATATTGCCAGATGCCATCTTAACAGCGTATAATAATTGTTAAGCACTCTCTTAAGCATTGTTAAGGCTGGATCTCATGCTATAGTAGTGCTAAGCCAGAATGTTCTTTAAGTGATATTTGAGCATCATAATGGTGCTCCATGTAGTACAAACCTGTAAGCAGCATAGAATTTAAAATTTGTTGGTGGTCTTCTGACATAGGTAGACATCCTTAGTGATGGATCTGGTGCTGTGCTGCCATGGCTGCTACCTCACAGTCCTTGGTTTAAGTCCCAGCAGTGGTGCCATCTGTACACAGTATGTATGTTCCCCCCTTGTACATCTGAGTAAGATTTCACTGGGTGTTTCAGTTTCCTACCATATCTCAAATATGGGCTGCAGGTAACCTGGTGATCCTCCAAGCTGCCCCATAGGTATGTCTAAGTATGTGGGTGCAACCTGTGATGGGCTGGTGCCCATCAGTTTCATTATCTTGTGTCCACTAAGTACAGGGATAGGATCTAGCTCCCTACAAGCCTGAGCTGGCTTAAGTGAGTCACTAAAGAATGAGAATTGGGAACTGATGCACTGGACTCAGCCTCTATTTCTGTTTCAGTTTTGTTTATGTGCTGTGCTCAAAAGACTGCAAAACACCTCCATAATCATCTTCTGTCTTGGAACAGTAATAATGTCCATGCATGTCCACAGTCAAAGACAGAGCCACACCTCACCTTTTGTGAATCCATGAATTCAGCTAGAGTAGTATCTCAGCACTCCTCCTCAGAAATAATCACTTCTTCTTTCTTTATCAAAACTGAATACATCTTTAACAATTCTCCCACTACCAAAACCATACGATACAAAACCAGTTACTGTAATTATTCTTCCAGGTATGTATTTCAGTCTGAGAAAATATTTCTCACATTTATCAAGCCACTAATCTCAAAAAATATGTAGTTTTACTTTGCAACAATGCATCTTCTGCATGACATTTTTTTTTCAAAAACTTCACTTGTAACGGCTCAATGAGCCAAGTCCAAAGCAGATATCATTTTTCTACCCATTAATATTTAGGCAAGTGACAATCCTGTTGTTGTCTGTCCTAAACATCTCTAAATAAACCATGCCGTTCTTTCAAGTGACCCACCAATCCTCCTTTCTGTGTGTGTTTGTGTATTCTTTCAATGTGTGTACTACTTATAGGTTAATAGGCAAGTAGTAGCCTAGCTGCCCTTGTAGGCCATTCTAAGCCTAGACAATTTCCCTTTAAAGGTGAGAATCAAACCCTATACCTTGTGTCTGTGAGGTAAAAACCTTAACTTATATGCCATCTCCACCCCCTGAAAGGATTCAAACCCTGTACCCTTGCACAGAAGACAAGTTAGAGCTTTAGTCCTCTATGCTAACCAGACTGCTGTGGTGCTGAATGAGGGAGAATAAGCAGCAGGAGGGTATTTATTTGGTTGTCTTACTTTTCAGAGAAGCACAATCCGATCAACTGTTTTAATTAAAAGGGTGATACTTGATAATGTTAATAGCAATAGCGACAGGTTTTGTGACCTGAGCTACTTATCTTATACTATAAAGCCCCCCCTGCCTGAGAGGTGAAGGCAGCTTGGGTCCATTTAAAAATGTTTTTGTGTCTGAGCCTGTTTTACTCAATAGGCTTGTCCGATCATAGTCCACTGAGAAATTAATCAATATATTGTATCATTAGCAGCAATCATTATGTAACTCGTGTTCTGTTTCCTTGTCAGCTCTGCCAATTCAGCACATATAAATGAAGAAGTATTGTCCAATACAGTTGTTGCTGGCATCCATGACTAGTGAAAGTTCTCCTTAACTTTGTTCTACAGTTGTCCCCTGCAAAAAAATAAATAAATAAATAAATAACTGACATACTTAAAGCAGTATAATTCACCTACTTTAAGTTAACTATCCTATTGATTAGAAGCATTTTTCAAACAAATGCACTGGAAGAATTATTGCATCATCTTTTATGTTCTCCCTCCTGAGATACAAGACAGTAGCGGGCTACTTCATGACTTATTGACAGGTAGTACAATAGGTCGCTACCCTTTCAATGCCAAAGTCTGTATTTTAACACCATATATAACTTCTTGCCCAGTCTTTAATGTGGCATTAATATGTCACTTGTATAACTGGCGTACTGTTAATTATCTATGCTGTATTTGCCTTAAGACTGGCTACACCTGAGCTGTAGCCAGGCAATCTGGCACCCTTTACAGTTCCATGAACTGCTGCTCCCCTCAATTCAAAGTTGGGCAGCAATAAGAAAAAAATATAAGTATCAACACCGAATATTAAAAATAAAAGAGGAAAATGGTCTTCTGCTGAAACTGTAACAAGCTGCTTGACACAAATGTAGCAAACAGCTTGCTACAGTTAAATTGCCATAATACTCAACACTTCAGTACAATACCAGTACTGACACCCACATCATCAGCACCTGCCAATCTGGTCCTTAGCAGTTTGTACCAGGGCAGCCACCTCTTTGTACCAGGAGTAGTCACCTCTCCTCCCCAGTTTACTTGCAGCTCTGGGCTACCTGCATGGTCATACCATTTATACACTGACTTCAGTATTTCTGGATATGAAAAGTTTGGATTCAAAGTTTCTGTAGTATGAAAAATGCAGTAATATTTATGTACTTACTGACTTACTTACTTTTGCAGACCTAGTTAATCCCTTAAGGCATATTTTCCAGGGGGACCTAAAGTGGTATTTATACACATTAAAGAAATTTGTTCAGAATGCTTAAAGAACTCCTTGTTTTTTTTCTTATTAGGTTACAAGATCTATAACATACACTTAAGCTACCACTGATGGTGGCATATAGACATTTGGTTTACCATCTTATCCATAGGATAGCACCTTAGGTGTGCACTACCACACAGTGTTGAACAATATAAGCTTGAAGTTATGATATAACTAAATCTTTATCTTTACATTACTCTGTACAAGGTCACTGGAACAATTCTCCAACACACAAGAAAATATGCTTTCTTCTGAAAGAAGACCATTACTACTTTGAGAGAGTGGCAATTTGCTTTGAGCTCCAGCATTATCATGATCTATGCCTGGAATGTGAAGTATTTTATATTCGCATACCTTCAAAAGTATGGGCTACCTCAGAATTCATAGACACAAGCTTTATAGTAACACGTTCATCTGTAAATAACCAAAAGAGTTGTTTGTGGTGTTTGAATGCTAAATTTACACTTATAAGTGTAGTTGTAAATCTTGCAATTCTTTCTCCAGAAATCAATGCAAGACCTTTTTATGTCATTGTGGATAAGTCTTTCTACAGGTGTCATACTTCTAGACACAAACCCAATAAATGTATGTAATGCATTTGGCATTTTATATGAAAGTAGTACATAAACACTATGAGGATGTATCACATGGCCAAATCAATGGTCTGTTACTATTATACTTTGTAAGAGCATTAGAAAATATAAGCATTTGCTTAAAAAACTTCAGAAGTTCTGTATTGTTCAAGACTTCCATGCCATTTCCTATATTGACACAATGATGTATGCAACAGGGAAAAAAGCAGCCTTGGCAAAAGATTGCTTTAGTAGCTTAATCACAAAATAAATATTCATTTCTGTCATATTCTTCAGTTTTGCTGTTGCTGAATTGCTTGCAGTTTCTCTTGGTCTGGATGCACATCCATGGTATCTGCCTAATGATGCAGACATGTCACTTTATGTCACCAAAATGCACATTTAACTTTTTCCAAGCATAAGGCAACACTTTCTTCTCTGATTAGCACAATACCAAAAAAAAAAAAAAAAAACCTGAAATGTTCTTTTGCTGAGAAGCACGACAGCTGAACATGTGGTATCACACTGTCACAAAAAATCTCTGCTAAAATATCCCATGTTAATTTAGTCATCATGTCAGTATATTGGACATTGTTTTTTCACATGTTTTGTGCTTAATGTTTATATCATGGAAGTTGTAAAAGAGGGAAATGGTGTTTTTATTTAAGACAGACGTCTCCAGGAAATGTGAATGACTGACACTCATACGTGTGATCACTAGTGTGTGTGACTGCTGAGCTTTGTCTAGAAAAGTTAAATTGATGTGCCGCAGGAATTTTCCTTTTCCCCACTATGGTGTGACCTCAGTATTTGTACATATAGGTAGCAGCGGATATATGAGGTGCAGCCCCCCCCCAACATATTGGAGGTTCAGGGGGCTTGCTCCCTGCAAAAATACATTATTTTGTCTTTTTTTTAAGTTTCAAAAGCTGTTCACATACATGAGCTTTTGCTCATTTATGATTGAGAGACTTTCAGCTTTGCCCATCCAATTATGAATGCAACTGTTGAAGTGAATTGGCTTTTCATTTTTATGGTGTCTGGTGGCATCATGTAGCTAGGCTACAGATTAGATATATATTTGATGAAGTGCACCGATGATAATAATGATGGTAAAACAAAGATTAGATGAGATTAACTTTTACAGTTTCTGTTATTCGGTTAAACAATTAATGACATTTTTCTTTCATATGAGAATGGGGTATCACTGAGAAATGGGAGACATATAATGTGACAAGATGAAATGCTAAGAAAGATGATTTATATTTTATAAAACATTTGTCCACCTTCTCATTTTATTATTGCCATATTTTCCTAAGTACTGGAGAAGCTTTATAAATGTCAAAAATTCCAGGAATTAAAGAGGAAAAATGTAAGGAGAATTCAGTCTTGTCTTCTCTTTATTGATTAAGGGTGATTATTTTGAACAGTTTATTTATTCATGGTCCCTCTATGATCTGACATTAGTGATAAAGGGGATAAAATGCTAGTTATTTTAGTATTATTTTGGTATATTGACCTTCACAGGTGTTTATGAATTTGTTGATCTTCTATTGATGAACCTCCAAGCACCCACAATCCTCAATCTGCACAATATGTGAAAATATTATGTTTGTAAAACATGTAATGGTGTGTAACTCCAATTGTTTTTTTTCTTCTGTAAAGATGAAGCAAAGGTATGAAATGCGAGAAACTGTACAAAACATTTTTTTTCCTGTGAAAATGAGCAAAAGAATTGAAAGAACTGCTTTAGACACACATGGTAGTTTACACACACACACACACACACACACACACACACACACACACACACACACACATGGTAGTTCACACACACACACACACACACACACACACACACACACACACACGGTAGTTCACACACACACACACACACACACACACACACACATGGTAGTTCACACACACACACACACACACACACACAAACACACACACAGAGCAAAAAGCTATGTTGCCATATTTTGGGTTAGAAATGTATCTTTTTCAAAGCAACTCTGCTTTGGAGAAAGTTATTTAAATCAGTAAGAAATAAAAGGAGTAAGACATCTTTATCTACTGCAAATAAAGATTTTTTTAACTGGACTATAATAATTAAATATCTCTCAGTGCTGACTCATTCCAAACTATCCCTCTGGAGATGTTTCAAATACTAAGACTCTTCCTTCTATGTTCATAGGTACTTATTAGGCAATTAGTCAGCAGACAATTATAAGCATAGACATTATCTCATATTCAGAAGTTAACCCAGCCTCAAGATGGACCAGAGAGACCCTGAGGCTGCCCATCTAAGTATAAGTGCAACCTTTGAAGCCAGTTGGCGTTTCTTTTTTTTTTCTTTTCGTGTGTGTGTGTGTGTGTGTGTGTGTGTGTGTGTGTGTGTGTGTTTATGGTGGATTTTTATCAACCTTGGAAGCAAAGAATTTGCTCATGAATTGCTCATCTTCTTCTTTCGGCTTTTCCCAGTTAGGGGTTGCCACAGCAGATCACCTGTCCGCTCTTGATTGGCAGTGGAGTTTTACAGTGTCGAGTTGCCAGCCCGGCACCCAGCCTTCCACAGAAGGCACACACACACACATACTCACACCTAGGGCCAATGTATTGTATCCAATCCACCTACAGCATGTCTTTGGGATGTGGGAGGAAATCGGAGCACCCGGAGGAAATCCACACGACCACAGGGAGGACATGTAGACTCCACACAGAAGGCACCCCAGCCAAGGATCGAACCAGAGAACCTCTTGCTGTGATGCGGCAATGCTAACCACTGCACCACTGTGGCCACCCAAGTGAAATACCCTGCCTTCCATGGTTAGTGAACTCATGTCTGTAAGTCCTGCTTGTTCATCTTTTACAATTGCTAAATGTTCATAAAAGACCAAGTTATACAAATTACAGCTGTCTTCAATTATGGGTAGTAGTAGACTCATTTAGCAGTTTGATAGTGTTTTTATGCCATTTGTCTGTTCAAAACATTTTATTTTACATTTCCTTGTAGGAATGAGCTCTGGCTGAAGAAACAGGTAGAAACCATGATTTTTATGTAGCCAGCAGGGCACAACTGCACAACAGCAGAGGTTTACTTCACAGGTTTTACTTTGTGGAGTTTACTTTGCACTACACATAGCTATAAGTGACCCCATCGGGGAGCTACTGCTTATTGTACATACTGAGGTTTTGGGGTTACATGTTTTCAGTGTAATTGGATGAGCCATGTACAACTGAAATGTCCACAACAACATAGTGGGGATCAAAACCCCCCCAAGTGAGGGAGTTAGCAGAGGTGTGCTACGGTAGTGGTGGGTTGTCTTAAAAAAAAAGTTGCTCCAAACTATCACAAGACACTCTACTCTATCTTGCTGAATGAAAAAAATATTGCCAAGAGAGATACTATCATCATTTTAGTTACACATTGCACTTGAGCTAACTTTCTGATTGTGATTTTAATGGTGAGTCTAACTATTTGTAATTGTTTTATTTGTTTAGGACAATCACTGTTTTACTTGTGAAAATCTGGAAATAAGCATTGTTCTAACAATCTAACATTGAAACTGCTGTTGATTTGCTCATCCCGTTTTTCTTAACTGGCCTCCTGGTAGATTTGGCCTAATTTATTTTGTACTTCTACTATATTATATGTGTCTTGTGTTCCATTGTCCTGACATCTGACACTGTACTGAATGCATGACCATGCTAATCTATACTGTAGAGCAGGGGTCTAAATCAGTTCATCGCAAAGATTCACTTTGGTGAACCTGATTTCATCGACCACAAACCACCAAACTTCACTTCTGCAAACGTTCACATCGAAAAACAATTTCACCAGGGAAAGAAAGCACTTGGCTAACACCACAATGGAACACACACAGCAGTATGTCGAATCCTCCCAAGTGGTTGGCTGTGCCCCTCACACTCCCTAATGTGGAGGGTTGCACCCCACACACCAGGAGCGGCCTGAGGTCAGCTAGTGCCCTACGCAAAAGGGCACCATGGCGCCCCCCACAACACCACCTGGTGCCCCCATCCTGGTCTACCCACACCAAATAAATAGTGGAAAAGTGCCCCTACTAGAGCAGCGCCCTAGGCGGCCGCCTAGTTGGCCTATGCCTAAGGTCGACTATGCCACACACACTCCAACTAAATATACCAACTCTGAGATCACACTACAGTGGAGAAAAGGGCAAAGTTATGCTGTTGGCCAACTGCTTCCTTTCCCTACTTAAATATTTTGCGGATGCAAACATTTGCGGAACTGAAGTTTGGTGGTTTGGGGTCAATGAAGTCAGGTTCGCTGAAGTGAATCTTCAATGAACTGATATAGACCTGTAGAGCAGTTAGTTAGCACTTCTTTCTCCATTTTCCTGCACTGGTGTGCTAGTTCTTTGTGGCATGCGCTTGTAATCTGTTTTATGTCTGCACTATAGTAGTACTTATTAAGCTGTTTTACCTGCACCTATACCTTTTTTGTTTTGCACCATTCCATTTTCATTTGCAAGTGCTGCCACACTGTGCTGAGAACTTTAAAACTGATTTCCCATCTGACTCTCTGTTGACCACCGTATATCATGCTAAGAAAATTAAAACTGAATTGTCCATTTGTTTCTGCTAGGTACATTTCTGCATTGTACCTAAAACCAACCTTAATATATCTTGCACTATTAGCTAAGTATTTACATTACTCAGATCCTAATACAAAGATTCAAGTGTTTAATTTATAGTTTATTTTAATATTCAAATTTGTTTTCTTATTTGTTGTAGTTTATATATATTCTCAGGAGGCTGAAAGTGAGTCAGATAATTAATTTCTCAGATTTATTTTGGTTTATTAACATTGTCAGCATTCAGTGTTTATAAATTAAATAAGCAGTACGATAAACGTGAACTTGAACTCTGAACTCTGAACCTAATTATACCAGTTCCTGTATATGTTTACTGTGCACCATGGAAACTGAATCTGCTTGTACCCCCTTCTATTGTCAGCCACCAAGCATTAGGTACAGAGAGGCAGTACATAAACTGCCTTTTACTCACTGACAACCCCTTTTTGTTACTAGAGAAATAATCCAGTTGTGAGTAATGCATACAAACATTAAACTGAAGATAAGCTTCTCATGTCTCTCATCTACCCAGATTATCAGTGCTCACTGCCTAACCATATCACCACACTACACATCCACAGGACACCTTCACACCCCTAAAATCAAATTTACGTATGCTGTAGTATGAAACAGGTTTGTTTTCAAAACACACATTTCCACAATCACTAATGTGCAACTATATGGCTTTTCCTTTTTTAATTTCTCCAAGTCATTTGGGTTTCTAATACCATGATGGGAATGGACCTTATTCCCAAGTCAAAGTATGATTAAAGTTCATGAAATTAGTATTCTTTCAGTTTCAATCTTTGATGTCAGCCAGAAGTGTTCTTTGCAGTAAATTTTAGTTGGAAAAATATTTTTAATGCTGCATTAAATATAACAAAAATCTCTGTGCTGTATTAAAAATACATTAATTATGACAAAAACTACAAAAGCAGTTAGCATGCTATAACCATTTGTTTTAGTTAAAATGTGTATTATCATACAGAATCTCACATCTGAAGAATTGCCTATTCTGGTCATTGTGAATTGATGAATCACTAGTGATGTCATACTATTGCATTAATGGCAAGGATGACCTTTGAATAAAATGTAATACTAAAGACAGAGGTAGAAAAAGAGAGAGAGAGAGTACATGGGAGTGTGTCAGGGTTCTATACCCCCCATTTACGTATATAAACTATATACTCTGTGTTCTTCTTTGATTAGGATTTTGAATAGTTTTGTCATAACAAAACTCTGCTCTTGCTGGAAATTTCTTTGAGAATCAACCTTCAGAGGATTGGATTTTAAGCAACCGTCATTCGTTTTAAAAATTATAAACTACACAATATTTCAGGCTGGAAGTAAAATATTTTCAAAGTGCTATCAAAATCCGAGATTAGGAAATTAAATCTTCAACAAAATACAGTGAGGTAACAATAACAGCCACTAAAGATTTTTAAATGACAATGATCTATAGCTACAGTAAAAAAAATCCACACACACAGAACAAAATTATCTCAACCAAAAATGAAGCTCTAAGAAAATACAATCATAGATATAACCTCAGAATATATTATTCCTGAAAGCAATTAGAAGAAATCAGAACAAGATATAGTCAAAACTTTTTAACAAGCTTTCAAACAAAAAATGCATCTAGAATATGACAGATTATTAGAAACAGAAAAAGTGAATCACTTGCTACTTCTTCCTCCATTAAATATCAGACAGTAACCATGGTTACTGAAACCTTTCAGTAATGTGAGACAAGCCAATCTACTTAAATGTAGAGCAACTGTTTTCTGTGACTTGCCAAAAACATGAATCAACATATTTTGTACAACCAGATCTGAACAAAATCCACATTTTGCCAGTTCCATGGTGCAGGTTGTAGTGCAAACATCTTAGCATTAAATAGCTGGTCAGGGCACTGAAGAGTTTGCAAGGGAGAGGTGAGAGTGAGTGGCCAATGTTACCTTATCCAAGTCTAGGCAAAGGATTGTGGAGACAGTTTATCCAGATTAAGATAACACCCAGAACAATCCAGGCAAGCATTAAGACTGTGAAAAAGTGCACCGCACTCCAGCTGGGCATGGGTGAGCGAAGCATGCAGACATATACCTTTGCACAGCATGGACTGCACTCTGCTTGGCAGACATTATGACTCAGCCATGGATGAAAGCCATACAGTATCCTGGACATAAGTTGCACTTACCAAAATATACTCAACCAAGGAAAGGAGACAACCCCATGATGTAATCTGGTGTTCTAAAGCCAGATGGAATGTTACAATGAAAGGACCAATAAGATGTTAGGAAAATTAAATGGTCGGGTAGGTAAGGACAAAAAAATTCCACATTCTGAAAAGTGGTAATAATAAAAATGAGCCAATCATTCCAAAAAGTGGAGCACATGTTTCTTTGCCATTGTCAATCCAAGCATAATTTGCTCGAGTGATTAAGTCTATGCATAGCTTCTTCTCAGCAACTCGGTCAACATCAAGTTGCTGAGACTCTATGAACAGGCTCTTCCCTAAGCACACACAGAAGTATATTAATAATTAACAGGATAGTATCCAGTATTTGAATTAATGTATAGATTGTTTATAATGTATATAGTCTACAATCACAGGTAAGACAACTCTTAGCTTTACAGTTTAGTTACCCCATGTAATGGTATATCAATGTTTGCTTTGTTTCCTTAGACTCATGCCAGAGTTATTACCTCAACTAAACTAATAACTGTTATGCCTTCATTTTTAGTTTATTCAGCTTATCATACTCAATTTTGGCATCTCTCTTCTTTCAAGATGGATAATTTGTAAACAAGTCAATAACTAGCAGTAAGCTACTGTACAAAAATTAGCATCCATTTGTAATCTCAGTACTATTGCATTATGGACCTGGGTCATGACTAAAAAAGGGTACAAGTAGCTTCTAAAATACACCAGTACTTTCTATGGGATATATTAATTTCATTGTATTTTACGTTTTATTTGTACTTACTAAATGTAGGTTTAAACCTCTTTACAATACACCCACATTTAGAACCAAATGAACAGAGTTAGATGCAATTACAGACAAATCAAGTTACAAAGTTTAAAAAAGGGACAATTAGTAGGACATATAAAACATTCCATGATAACTACAGGAATCAAGTGGATGAGGTTAGAAAAGATTGGATAAACAATTCACAAAGAAACAACGGGAGGATATATGTATGGCTAACAATCACAAAGTCTAGAAGATTTAGGATTTTTGCTTGAAGTTTTTGCGTAGATATTTTTACACCCCAAGCAGACTCCAAATAATTTTCCTCTGGTGTGAAGGTATGATGAGGGAGAAAGAGTTAATTGGGAACATATTTTTAGGAGTGTAATGAGTTGGCAGGCTTTATAAATTCCCTGCAGACTGCTCTGTCAAAAATACTAGGTAAGCAAATTATTTTTTTTGAGCTGTGATACAGAATTGGAATTGCCTAGATATGATAAGGCATTGCAGTGTTCTAGTGGCTGCCAAAAAAAGCAATTACTAGAAAATGGAAATCAAAGTCTAAACCAAGCGTTCTAGAAGTGGTGAATATAGTAACAGAGATGAAAGAACTGGAAACAAGATCTTTAGAAAAGGGTAGGAGCAGATTACATACAAAAATGAGAATTGTGGGAACAATACATGCAGAATAATGTTTTGTTTTAGGAATGAGGTTTAAGGGAAGGCAGGAATTGAATGAGCTAGGTGATGTTTGACTGACAATGACTTTGTAGAAGATAAATGATGTATAATGTTTGCAAACGAAAATATATCAATATGGTTTGTTTTCATTTATGCAGATGTATGATCGCTGATGCCATAAGTGATACTTCAATAGAGTTGTTTCTTGTTTAAAAAAAATCAAGTTACAAAGCATTTGAGATTCCATTTCTTAAAGAAAGCCTCCAAAATTTTTTATAGACTTAAGTGTAAACATTGTCAATAAAACAATATAAAGCATAGTACTTTTTATTTTATTTTGTCTTATTTTTATTTCAATTTATTTATTTTTACATTTCATACCCAGGTCAGGGCAATGGACTAAAGACTACTTTCAGGAATAACCCAGGCCACTGTGACTATTATAATTGGTGGCAGTTTATAAGGAAGTTTTTATACTGATAACAGTGTCTAAATCACATATAAATGAAACATTGTTAAAGTATATTTACATTAATCAGTTGCCATTTGATTAGAAGCAGTTATATTTGTTTATATTTTTTTGATATAACTTTGGACTTGTTAAACAAGTCATTTGAAAAACAGCTGCATATTTATGAATGCTGATGTTAGATTTCTGTTTTATTATCCTATTTCTTTTCAAGTAAATATCTATATTTATCTATCGATATCTATCATTATCTAGATAAAGATATAGATAGATATAAAATTTTCTGTTTTACATTCTCTTTTTGTAAATTGTGATTGCAGGCAACTGTTAAACTTCTTTGTAAATCTTTCTAATATTTTTTGTAATTTTTTTTGTACTATTGTTATGGAGCTTTTTTCCCTGGGCCTCCACTGAAAATGGGCTACTTGCCCAGCTGAATACTACCCAGTTAACAAATGTCAATAAATAAAATATCTACATATCTATCTATCTGGGTCTATGTCAGAAGATCAAGTTTTCAGAAACCATATGACTGAGTTCCAAAAACTTGAACTTAAAAAAAAAAAAAAAAAAAAAAAAACAGACAAACTCCTCACACAAAAACTGGTCTTTTTTTACATGAGGGGCTGTGTCCCCCACACCCCCTGCAAATTATATATATCAACTCCAAGATTGCACTACAGTGGGAAAAAGAGTAAATTTTCTGATCCTCACTGTACTGTGATCTCAATTCAAAAGTTTCAGTTTTTCAAAAATTTCATCATATGGTCAAACCATGTGAATTTTGAGTTTCTATCTTCTAGGGACCCATCTATTTATCTATCTATATATATATATATATATATATATATATATATATATATATATATATATATATATGGGTCCTCTTCAAATGGTCGACATTTCAAAATGTCGACATTCATATGGCTGAGACCATATGATCGACATTTGAAATGTCGACCATGGGGAACCGCCATCTCTCTACAGTGCGGAATGCACAACCTTCAATGAAGGTACTCCCATTCACGCATATCTCCATGCAAAAGACGCTCTAGCGGAGAATCAAACCAGACAGCGTCTTACTGTGAGGCGACAACACTACCGCAGCACCACCACCGCGGTATATATATATATATATATATATATATATATATATATATATTTATATCTATGGGTTCACTATAGAATCTCAAAATACTGAAATCCCGAATTTCAGTATTTCGAAATTCTATAGCCAAATGCTTTAAATCCCAAAACCCCAGAACCACAAAATTTAAAATTGCGAACCTACACTACAAATACACCACACACATACACACAATGTTCCCCCACAATCAAACATACAATCCTACACTACAGACAAGCAGGGTCAAGCCCCCTGCAGCCCCCATGTGGGGGCTGCGCCACCACACCCCCCTACTTATATATACTAACTCCAAGATCACACAATTACACGCACAAAGGTAACTCACACCCACACATTTCATAGCCCCTTGCACACACACGTCACAGCCACAATACATATTAACATACGCTAAAGCCTCTAACCAACACATTTACACATACATACTTACCTGAACTTACACCTATCCATTCACACACCTCAACACCAGAAGCGCTATTATAAAATCTCCAAACTTCGGGATTTTGAATTTCATGGTTCTGGGATTTCGTGATTTAAAGCTTTCAGCTATAGAATTTTGAAATACTGAAATTCGGGATTTCAGTATTTTGGGATTCTATAGTGAACCCATATATATATATATATATATATATATATATATATATATATATATACATGTATATAATGTTTGAAATACTCATTTTGTCAAAACTCAAAAATATGTGTTTTCTCTTTTGTCTGTGGTAGTGCAACTTTGGAGTTAATATATCTTAGTAAGGGAGTGTGGTGGTGATCCCCTACATGGGGATGTGGAGGGGGGGGGGTGCTTCCATGCAAAAAAAAAAACTTTTGGAGGAGTATTTGTTGTATATGAAATATTTGATGAAATGTGATTCAATTAAATGTGTTTTACATTATTAAACTTTTAGATGTTTTATGATTAAATAAAAAGTTTCTTAGAAGTAATGTAATTTAGCCATATAGATAGACAGATAGAGAGATTGACAGATAGATAGATAGATAGATAGATAGATAGATAGATAGATAGATAGATAGATAGATAGATAGATAGATATAGAGATATATGGACAGATAAAGAGAAAGCGAAAAAAAGAGCTAGAGATAGATAATCATGTTCAGTGTGATCTGCTAGCTAAGGTCCAGAAACAATATCTACTTACAGTTCTTTCAGTGACAGTTATGAAATAAGCTGTTCTTCTAGTCAGGGTAAGGGAGATAATATCTCTGAATAAAGCACATCCAATGCCAAAGACAATGGCAATGTTTCTTTCCCTAGAAGGTTTCTAGGCGGGATTATCTTTCGACATCGGTTAAAAAAGATGTAGCATCATGTCACTTCATCTTCCATTGCCAATCATTTAGTAGTATGAGCTATGGTGACAACTTTACAACCTTCAACCAACAATTATAATCAAATTGCATTTAGATATTGCAAGACACCTTCAGCATACCTAGTAGGATGGAAAGAAAGTAAACAGCAGGCTTTCCTTCCTCGCAGTTTAGAGAACCAGAACCTATAAATCCTTGCCAAAAGAGAGATGGAGGGTTCCTCTGGCCCAAACAAGCCTACCATGAAGTGGATGGCCAAATGGCATAGGTCTGAAGCTACAGCTGTGCCTCTCCCTGCAGACATCTCTGCCAAGGCACATGGTAGCCCAGAGATGTGTTCCACTCTAGATCCTCAGGCCAAGCCAGTTTTGCAGGCCACCTTAGACCTAGACACATCCAGAGAGGCCTCTCAGGTATCTGGTACAGATTTCCAGGGGAACCACGGCTCATTCTGTTGGAAGGCCCTAGGGGAATTGTTCAAATCCTTGAAGTCTATTTGGACGTACTTTAATGCAGGCCTACATCTGAACCCCTGACATTACATGAGGTGGACATGAATGCTAAGAAAAAACTAAGCATGTCACCCCCTCCTCAAGACCCTCAAGAGTGGCAAAATTTTGCCCAAGGATTATTCAAGGCCTTCATGCCCTTGAGGCTTACTGCTGGGGTCCCCTGCTCCTTCCTTATCCTGGTCTACTTATCCCCAAAAGTGTCAGACAACAGCCTAATTCAGAAGAAGAACTTCCATCTGAGGATGACGGTAACTCTTTGGCCTACTCTCAAATTCCTTCACCATTAGACAATGTTTCCCCTGTGGAAGAATCTAATGGAACAGACTCTCCTCTGGAGGAAATCTTTTTTGGAGAAACCTTTATAAAAATGAAACCACTTTAAATGGGACAGCTCTCAAATGTCTGATGTTCAAAAAAAGATACTTTGACCTACTCCAGATAGAAACCTCCACCCCCTCTGCTATCCTGCTGGTTATCCCTGCCATTTTGGATGCCTTTACCTCCACGTTCCAACATCCAGACTCCCAGCCTCCAGCTCCAAAGAAGCCAGACAGATAGTATAATAGTTCCTCAAGACTGCATCTTCTCTTCAAGGCCCGTGTTGCTGACCCCCTCAGCTATATCTGTGGCCTCAAAGCTATGAGGTCCCTTCCTTCCACCCCTATCCTTCCATCAGACAAAGACAGCAGGCAACAAGGGGTTGGGGGAAGTGTACACTTAGGCTACCCTAGCCTTTAGGGCTTTGAACTGTCAAACACACATGACCAAGTATTCCCTGGAACTTGTCATAACTAACAATGTCCTTCTATTCTCATGTTGCAGTATTCATAATGTAGGATTTCCAGCCCTCAGGAGACCTGACGTCGGCTCCTATACAAAAGCTTAAGCCTGGCTGCTGTAGGTGCATGGGGCGTCACATGTAGGGCCATAAACCTTGGAGTATAAATGTGGCATTGGCACGCACAGAACTCAGAACTTTTCAGCCACAATGATTACTTTGTCCATTTCGCTCCTACATCCAAAGACATGTAAAAGATAAGTACACCATTGGGGTTTGCCTTTTTCATACTTTCTTAAGCTTTAGCTTGGTTGCTGTAGTTTTTCAGTAGCCGATGTCAGAGAAAGAGTAAATGTAGTTGCGGGTGCTAGATTCCACGCAAACTCCCACGACCCCTGTGTGCTTGATTAGGTAAGGAGCACAACCACAAGGCCTGCTCTATTTGCCAATCTTTTGTACCCAAGAACTTACGCAGCCGTCTGTCTGTGTTAAATCTATTTTTAGAAAACCAATGCCTCACGCTTAGGATGGATCCCGAGTTGGCTGCCCAAGCCAAACAACTGTGGAAGAAGGTTTGCAGGCCTTCTCCAGGTGCCACTCTGCCTTTGGATGTCCCGCCGACTACCGTTCTAGGGGCCGAGGGACACCCGATTACTCTGACTGCTCCTCTGGAAGAGGCAGTGTCAGTACACATGGAAAGCATGTCAGCAGAGTTGACTCAGATGTCTGTCATAACCATCTAGGGGGAATCATTGTTGGACCAGCCAACCGAGACCTCTCCTACACCAGCGCAGGCCTCTGTTTCCTTACCCACCCAGACACACTCTCCTTCTAAAAGAAAGCAAAAAAACTAAATACTCGATCCTGATGCCTCAAGCAGCCCCAGACTGGGAGTCCTTCACTTCCTCCTTGATGCAGGCCTTTATGGGGCTTAGGCCTACAGGCTCTACTTCCACTAGCATCCCTGTACTGAGTCCTAGGCCGGCTTCTGCCTCCTCCCTGCCTTTAACATCTACTCAGCAAACAGTTATCCAGGAAGACCCAGACAAGTCTTATTCCTTCTCTGAGGAATCTGTCTCCTATGTTTCACATATTGCCTCTCCCATAGACTATTATTCACCTGAAGAGGACTCTATTGAAGGGGACTCCCCACCTGAGGACTTATTTGGGGAGACTATCTCAAAAATGAAAGAGTATTTCAAGTGGTATACTTCTTTAGTCTCTGAAACCCAGAAGATACTTTTAGCTTGTACAGCTTGACTCCCCTTCACCTTCAGCCATCCCTCCAGTGCTCCCAGCTTTCTTGGATGCCTTCACTTCTGTTTCCAAGAACCCAGACTCTCAATCTCCTGCCCCTAAGAGGCCAGATAGGTTTTACAAAGCCCCTGATGACTACATGTTCCTAATAAAACCACCTTTGGCCAACACAGCTGTTATTGCATTATCCCCAGACAGACAGTCTAGGCAATTGCCTTCTGCTTCCCTACTGTCATCCGATAAAGACAGAAAAAACATGGAAAGGATGGGGAAAAGGTATACACCTCCTCTACCCTAGCTTTCAGTGCTATAAACTACCAAACCCACATGGTGAAGTATACCCTAGACCTAGTCTCTCAGGCCTCCACCTTGTTGGCTACCTCCCCAGACTGCCAAATCTGACATTTCCTCCAAATTCACTGGCCACCCAAGTAGCCAGACACTCTATCCACTGCAGCTGTCATGCTGCAGAAGCAGTTGCCAGATCTGCTGCCACTGCATCCACCTTGTGCAGATACTCCTGGCTCAGACTACAACCTTTGCCAGATGATTTTAAAGCTAAGGTCGTGGATGCTTCTCTGGATAACCTATTTGGCAAAAATGCTGCAGAACTATTTAAAAACTTGCAAGAAAAAAGCAAGAAACTGCAGGACATTAAGCACTTGCTGGTGACCCAGTGCCCAGATATTACAGAAACTACTCAGCCAAAATATCCTTTGTTAGAAGAGTCACTTCCACATCTCACCCCTCTACTGCCAGACCACATAGGGGATCGCAGAGACAACCTTATCCCAGACCCCCTCAACAACACACCCCCAACAAACAGCCCTTTCCAGATAGAGGGGTGACCCTCTTCTTTGTGACTGCCTTGCCAAGTGCCCCTGTTCACCAGCCTTACCCAATGCCTCCCTTTTTGGAAAACCATCACTACAGATTGGTGGGATCTTTCCATCATCCAAAAAGGAGGCTTTCCTGGAAAGAAAAACCTACACCAATAAGGATTCCTTTCCCTCCCAAAAATCAGCTTCCTCTTCTTCCTCCCATCTTGCATGAAGTAGTCTCCCAAGTAACCATAGAACCAGTTCCCTCGGGTCAGGAGGAACGAGGCTTCTACTCCCGCCTCTTGGTCCCAAAAACGGATGGCCCCTGGAGACCTATCTTGGACCTCTCTTACCTAAACCTGTTCCTACAGGTTACATCCTTCAAGATATCTCCCCTCATTCCACCTCAAGCTTTCATGGTTACTTTGGACCTACAGGATGCATATCTGCACATCCCATTCAAACCCTCCCACAAGATAATAAAAACAAGTTCAAGTGTACATTTACAGCTGAGAAACATTTAAAGCCAAAATTTAATGAAAAATAAAGTGTGTAGATAAAAACCAATAAATGGAGTGAGAGCTAGCAAAACCCGATAAGCGCTTTCGGCATATAGCCTTCTTCAGATTGTGACTTCCTGTAGCCCTCTCTTCTTATTTAAAGGAACATCAACCATTCAAATCATATAATTACAGAGCAAACCTTCTGATTGACCCAATAGAACAAAATCATTAGTTACCCTATCAGGGCAACACTTTCTGAAGCTCAACCAATAGGCAGCAAGCCTTCAAAGACCCATTTACATAACTAAGCCAGACCTATATTGGCATACCATCTGATTGACCCAATGGGACGAAGTCATTGTTTACCCTATCAGGGCAGCATTTTCTGAAGTTCAACCAATAGGCAACAAGACATCTTAAACTCATTTCCATATCTAAGCCAGACCTATGCTGACTACACCTTCTGACTGAAGAAAGAGGAAAACAGAAAATTCATCCCGGGGGTAACACCAGTGGCTCTACTCGAGAGAGGCACTGGGAACTAAGGTCGCATGGCACTATGTCAGGGTAATCCTATGGCTAGGCTTGTAAAGGCCCCTGAGCCATTAGCCTAGTACACACCTATGAACCTATGAACACTAGTACATGCTAACTTTGAACATTTATTCCCAACATGTAATTTTTATAACAAGTCCAGAGATATTAAGAATAACAGATTAAAACTAAATAAAAATCACATAAATGTATTAATCATATTTAATTTAATAGATGCTTGACTTAAATCTTAAAAGTTTTGCCTAGCACACAGGTGGTCTGTTGGCAAACCATGCTAGCAGCCAGCAGGGTCAGCTACTGAGAAGAAGGAATGATTTAAACCAGGATGATTGTACAGAACTTTACAGTTTAGTGCATTCTCCTGGCAGCTGTTACTGTGACCTTTTCAAGTAAAGTAATAGCACAAGTAATATGCTTACCTGGATAAGAAACATCAGTTTCCAAGGGAAGAAATAAAGCCTTCCCAATGTTCTTCTTCTTGTCATGTTTTGACTTCTTAAATATCACTGTAGCATCTTTTGCTAGCAACTAAGCAGAAGCACCCCTCAATCTCATGCCATCTTTTAATGCTTTATTACTTTTTTTGGGCAACATTTGTTACATGTTCCCTTACCAATTTATAAATGAAGTACCTCTGCTAAAATCTTGCATTTAGAAGAGACATCAGCCTCTAGTTCCGAATATGCTCCTATTCCTCGCTTCAAAGAAACATTATAGTCTCAATATGCACATACAGTGCTTTAGTAAATAGTTTAACCTTCCATTTTTCCAGTGTCTCAAAATAATCATAGGTTCATAGGTAGTTACTAGGCTATTGGCCCTACGGCCTACATAAGCCTAGCTAAATGGTACCCTGGCTTTTGCCACCCAAGAAAATTAATTTCCTGTGCCCCTGTCGAGCAGAGCCACAGAAGTGATCCCCGGGGTGAATTTCCTATCTCCCATCCAATCATCAAGATTTTTCTTGAAGAGTGCTAATGAGGAGCTTTGTTTTATATAGATAGGTAGTTTATTCCAGAGTATGGGAAGTCTCTGGGACAGGAATCTATCCCTCCAGCATGTTCTGTTTATTGTGGTGACAAGGTTTAGGTCCCCAGAGCGTGTAGCTCAAAGGGATCGGGATTTCTTTAAGTGGAGCATGTCCAACAGCTCTGGGTTTGACATAGCTTTGTATATTAGGCACAGATCCCTTCCTTTTGACCTATTCTAAGCTTCTTCTGAGATGTTCAGAATTATTTATCTCTAACTCTTAATCTCATTCTCCTTATATTCCATTTGCACCAACCATATTTGCTGTGATTGTACTTGTACTATGAGATTGCATTTCGTGCACACACTGTCCACACTCTGTTACAGTGTTTCTCCTTCTCCACTATTTCACTATCATGGAAGAGATATATTTAGTTAAGGTAGTTATGGAGGGTGAATTCACACACGAGGGATGTAGGTGGCTTGCCCCCTCAAAAAAATATTGTATTCATCAATCATTTGTAATTCTCTAGTTTATGTTCAGTGGAACTTTCTGTCAGTCTTTTACAGCAGAATGATTATTCTTCACCAAGTAACTACTGGCTTTATGTTACATTGTTGAATGCACTAAATGTCGAACACCTCTTCGTTGTACCCTATTTGTTGAATCTTCATATGTCAAATGATCATTTTAGTGAAACTTTTTCCCACAGTAAGTAACAAGTTGGCCAATCTACTGACAGCAACAAAAACAGCATTATTTAAAATGCACCCTGGTGGAGGGGCTGCCTCCCCACACACCCCAACTAAATATACCAACTCCAAGTTCGCACTACAGTGGGGAAAATGGCAAATTCCTGATAATAGCCCACTGATTACTTACCATGGGAAAAAGTCCACTGAAATAATCATTCGATGGATGAAGACTTCAACAAATAGGGTTCAATGAAGAGGTGTTCGATGTTTAGTACATTTGACAATATGATACAGACCCTACCTACCTGAATGCATTACTTCTGGTTCTGTAATATCCAACTCAATAGAAGCTGTTTTGTAATTACTTTCCACCCCAAACCCTCCTGTCTGAACCCCTCCTACCCCAACCCAAACTACTTAATTCAGATAACCCTCTACCACTTTCATCATTTGTGCTTCCTACAAATAACTCCCAAGAGTTATGCAACAATGCTTTCAGGCACCCCCACCCCTCTCTCTCCTGTTCTAACCTAAAAGGTGAAACTCCCTCCTTCCTTCCTTTCAATAAACATGTCCTGGTTCCTAAGGTTTTGTTTCTTAAACTATCCCTCCTCTTTTTAACATTTTTCTACCCTCTCCCTGCTTCTAAATCTTTAAGAAGACCAGTATCAGTGCCTGCTATTCGTGTTCCTTCATTTAATGTCCCATTATATACCTAATGTTCTTCATCAGCTTGTACTTCAGCCACGTGTAGTAGTCCAGCCTGTTTGAATAAAATTGCTTCAGATCTAGTCTATCTACAGGTGATTTATATAGCCCCCTTAACTCACCTTTCTTTAAATGTTTCTGCATCAGGTGCAACTTGACAGCTGCCCCATTCCTTCTGTGTACTCCAAACCAATTTTTTAAGCACTTGCACTCAACAAAAACCACCCACTAATTTCTTCGTCTTCCCCTTGAAATTATTTCCAAACTGGAATCAATAACTATTCCCATTTACCTCCTGTCCAATGAGTATATTCATCTGCAACCAAACACCTAAGTCAGTCTTCCCCATCATAATTCCTACCCTGACCTAGCCTGAAACTCCCTGCAGCCACCTCCCCCTCCTTAGCCAAATCGCAGCTCTATGTATACTTTGTTCAGTTTATTATTTCAATGTGATCAACTGCATCATGAGTTTCATAAACACCATATGACTTGGAGCAATCATGCCTAAAAGGAGTGTTATGAGGTACGTCTCAGGTCATTTACAACCAAATGGACTATGACTGAATCATAACTAGTACTTGTGGTCCACTGAACTGAGTGTGTGTATAATGTGGCAGATCCTGGCCTCTGACTTTTTCCATACTCGGCCTGGTAAGAGGGACATCTGTGTGTCTCATGATGGAGCCTCAAATGACTAGAATGTTGGATTGTGTGGTGGCTTGTCTTATGGGTTTAGAAGTAGAGGCTCCATGAGATGTGACTGTAGGTGTTGAGGCAGGTGCTGTTTTGAAAGAGTGCATTCGGGGCTGCTGAGGGTGTTTCTTATTTATACTTCATCTAGAAGGTCTTTGGGGTTTAGAAAGGGACATTTAAATGCCTCAGCATATGTGGGCCTATGTGCCTGATTTGAATTGTGCATAATGGGTGCAGTGTGTGCACTACTGACAACCTTATTGATGTTAGGAGTGCTTTTATGTGAGAGCTTTGCATCCACTGACATTGTGTAAATGCATCTCTCACATGCCATATCAGTTTGCTTTAGAATTAACTGGCTGTCAGTAAACATAAGACAATTTCTGTATTGCCTCAGATTACCCATATCAACCAAGCTGGTAACACAGATAGTGGAAAAGTTCATATCCATGGCAACCGACCCTTTTTTATTGATTAGACAGTTGGAGTGAGAATATAAGTACCTGAAATTACATTCACCAACATTAGCACGCATATTGATACTTGCTTCTGCACCCTAATCAGATCGCTTAAACTCAGTAGAAGCTCTGTGCTCCATACCTGTCTCACAATTAGGCCAGAAAAGTCACATGGCATTCTGTTGATATATATCACACGCCAACTAAGTCACTAAACATTGAAGTGATGCAAGACAAAAGCATATGAAATTCATTACAACAAGCAGTGTTACGGAAGCAGAAGGCATGTAAATTTGAAGTAATTTTTTTTCAGTGGGCTATACACCCCTCATACCCCCTGATGGGAGGGAGCTACACCTCATATTGTCCTTAACTTAACTTAAGAAGTCTGAGGTTGCCCTACAGTAAAGTTAAAGAGAACAACCAAAAACACTGATTTTTCACATTTCTTTCTTGAAAAATACTGATAATCCCAAATTTGGACTATCTTGAATACTGGAATGGGATTTTTGTGAAATATGACATTTCATGCCCGAACACTCATTCACAACAATCTATGTTTCAGCTTACATTTACTTACTTACATTACAACCAGCTTGCCTTCCTGAGTCTTCTGTAACAAGAAAATGTTTTAATTTTGTCTATGTATGCATATCTATGTGTGTATATATATATATATATATATATATATATATATATATATATATATATATATGTGTGTGTGTGTGTGTGTGTGTGTGTGTGTGTGTGTGTGTGTGTAGATCTACTTTGGAAGCTCAAACTTTCAAAACTTTGAACTACATATGGTGGAGACATGAACATCGAAATTTTGAAAGTTTGAAACTTCAATAAAAAAATAAAAACATTTTTTTTTACATTTATGCAGGGTGCAAGCCCACCTGTACCCCCACACCCCCTGCTAATTAAATATACCAACTCCGAGATCATACTACAGTGAAGAGAATGGCAAATTTCCCCTTCCAAGCTGTACGGTGATCTCCATTTAAACCATTCAAAGTTTCAAAACTTGAAACTTTGGGTCTCAACCATCTGAAGTTCAAAGTTTTGAAACTTTAAGCTTCCAAATAGACCTATATACATATATATATATATATATATATATATATATATATATATATATATATATATATATATATATGCACATACACATATATATGCACAAGAAAATTATGTGCATAGTAATGACCCAAATGGCACCTAAAAATCATTGGCAATAATTCCTGAATTTTATCTCATGGAAATGGAATTTTATTTCATTCTTTTAAAAAACATGAATCAGTACCTCTGGGCATAGCTGCATTTTTCTTTTCTAGAGAAGGATTGTTTTTCTTTCAGTCTAAATTAATATGTCTGCAGTAATGTAGTTAAGCAATAACCCACAATGTCGGTGTGGTATATTAAGATTTACCCACGGTTGGTGTGGTTTAATCACAAGGGCATGCCCGAGTGATTAAATAAAGCCAACCATGGGTAAATCGTAATATACCACACCACTGAGTCGGTTATTGCTATTATAGAATGACATTATTTAAAAATAAAAACGTACTTTTCTTAAATAATTTGTATAATGGTGCCGTGCTGTCCTTCCACTGTTGGTAATATCATTTTGCCTTTTTTGATGTACTGCAAATGAGTATGGGACTTGCATTCCCACACATGCCCAGTACATCAGTGCTTTGGAAATGAAGCAATGGAGAAAAAAAGGTCTCCGATGCTCCTTTTTTGTTTTCTTTTTTTTTTTAATTAAAAAAAAAAAAAAGTTTTGGGCAGTTTAGGGGTAGGAGAGAGACAGAATGGAGGAAATACAAGGAAAATCAGGTGTCTAGTTTTGAATAACATACCTGATTTTCCTAGTATTTTCTCCATCTTGTCTCTCTGCTACATCTGGAGTCCAGATTACAGATATTTTTTTTTTTATTTTTGTTAAAAAAAAAATAAGCTTACAGTATATAGCAATGGAAAAAAGTCCGGGCGACTGGACCTTTTTCCATTGGTATATGCTAGGATTTACTATGAGCAGCATGCTTGTTTTGGAATATTAATAACCAGTCATTGTATAATTAGTTATAAGTGATGTGTGAGAATTAATGCCCGCTCACTATAATGCATACTTTGTTTTATACCTTGACTACTACATGTCATTATTGTAATGCATATGTGTACACCGATGTACTGAATCCAACGTTTTGTTTTCCATGAAACAGGTTGCTCTGCTAATTGTATTGACGGAATGTCAGACATCTTATACTCTAACTTGATTATGAACTTTTCTCATGTCATTGGCTCTGACTTGCCATTCCTGCAAACCACAAACACAGATGACCTCACTTCTGAGCAGCAGAGTCCACATTCTTCGCCTGGTAAAAATCTCCATATCGGTCTTATCCTTAATGATGAACCAAAAATGCACTAAACAATATGCTACAGATGGTGTAACTGTTGTACATTGTCTTGAAACTGCAGTTGACAAATCACCATCATTTTTCAGTCATATTACTAGATTACGCTTACTCCTGTCCATCAAACTCTATAGCTGTGACAAAGTATCTGCTCATCTGGAATAAAATTCAATTACATGTCAGAGTGGCACCCTTGACAGCATCGAGGCAAACATAGATAACTGGAAGGGCAGAATTAAATTCTCCCCAAGTGTATTTTGCATTGCCTTTCTCGAGACTGGAAAGATCATTTGAATATGGTTTAATGACTGGGCTTGAAATGGTCTGTAGACTGATTGTATTGTACTTACCTATGAACCTATGTACAGTCACTCTCACTTAGACATTACCTCATTAGCATTGCTCCAGACAAAGGGTATGAAATATTCCCAAGAGTCTTGCCAACATTTTCTCAAATCTATATCAATATTATTTTGAATATCTCCAAAAAACTATCAATAGGCCTACTGCAACTAACCCAGCCAATGACAAATGAATAAACAAACCCAAACAGAGACCTTGAAAATATCCACATGGCCACTTCTCTCCTTTCATCAAGATGGAAACCATGCTGGAATTTTGCAAATCTTATGGAATCTTCTTTGAATTCAAGGTTTGTTGGGTGATTGGTAAGATAAGTGAGAAAAAAATTCCGTGTCTGGAGACTTCCGTAATATGTATCTTGTGCAGTGATATTGTGTAGTTTAAATAGCAATTTTGCATATGTTTCTCCATATTCTGCAATATCTTTTAGATCACCCATCACTTTTTTTTCAAAGGTGGAAGTACATGCTCTTTTAATCCAAATTAAAGTGAAAGTGTATGTCAGGGTGTCTGCTCTTTGTCACCATAAACACCTAGAAAAGGGGTATTGCTAAACTAGCATCTGTAACATAAAAAGACAATGTAATGTATTAATGTCATTATCAATTACAAATCTTCTGGAAATGGTAGAGTTAGTTAGGGTTTTTTTTATTTCAATCTTTTTTTTTAAACCTTTTCCCATCTCACACTCCACAGCACCCCCATCACTCAAATTCCTAATTGAAAGAACAGGAGTACTTGACATTGACTTTATCCTTTTGAAACAACATGTGTCAGAATAAAAAGTAAATTAATTCTACTTTCTTTGTGAAACCATTTAATAAATAAGAGGAGTAACCCTTCAGGTATTACATAATACTTTATAGGACTGAAATTTTTGTTGTATCTACTTAGGTTTTGTGAAGCCCTTCTTCTCAGACATTTTCTCTAACAAGAGACATATTTGCATTATATGCCTTAGCCAGTCATCAAATTAAATAAATAGAAAATTGGTAGCTACAAAAATATGGCATGTGATGACTCTTTAAAATTAATAAAAACTTTACAATAAATAATTTGCCTTTGTGGGTTTTGAACTTCTTATTTTCAAAGATTCACTGTTACAGAGTAAGTACCTTTTAGCATTTATGAAACACTTTACATCAAATTAAGTATAAAATGGAGACCCCAGTTTCAAAACAAATATAACATTAAATGTTCTCAGACTTCCAAGATGTCTGCACACTAATCAACAGCTTGAGTTCACCTCTTCTGGTATGAAAAAAGAAACCGAGGGATAAGAAAAAGAAACTCTGCAAGCTTTAGTAAATTCATTTACTGGCCAACTTGAAAAGGTGAAGAGAAAACAATGACTGTGAAGAATCCTGCAACTGTTCAACAAAAGCATTTCAATCTCCAAATTTATAAAACACTGAGGAGTGTATCTTCTTCTTCTTCTTTCAGCTGCTCCCGTTAGGGGACCAGCAGATCAACTGTCACATCATCCACCTTGGTGCTGCCCTCACACTCATCTCCCTCTCTTTGATCTCCACAATCATCCTACAACTGCCATCCTATGCTGCCCTAACCACACTACCCTGCCACATAATCCACCTGCATGCATCTTCCTCCACTCTTGTATGTCACCCTATGTCCTCCCTCCTTGTTAAAATATGTATTCATCACAGCCATGTCCATCCTTTTCCACAACCATCCTACCATCCTGCATTCCTTTGCTTAACACCATACCTACCCATCACTTCCTCGTCCCCTCTGTTCCCTTCAGCAACATGCCCAATGAAATCTGCTCCAATCACTAGTCTCTCACACTAGATGTAGGGGAGTTAGAGTTAATGTCCAACCAACTGGCATCCACATCACCTAGTAGTAGTTTTTCTTGTGGAAATGTTATGGATATCCAATGCAGGCTATCTTCCAGTATAGCTGCATTGTCACCAGGAGGGGTGTAAAGGACAGTGACACGTATTTCTTTATCGTTGTTTATTTTGAGGAAAGTAATAAGAAGTTCTGCTGAACTAAATTTTGGAATAGGTTTGTTGTACAGGAGGAATGTGGTAGGTGTTAGGAAATATTAAAGCAATACCACCACCTTTCTTCTTTCTACAGTCATTAAGGATGATATTATAGCCAGGAGGTATAACTTCAGAGTCATTTACACTGGGTTTAAGTTAAGTTTCAGTTACAGCAAGAATGTCATGCTTATGTTGGGTAATCCAGGTAAGTAGTTCAGCAGGTTTCATTATTATGCATTTAACATATATTGCAACAAAAATTAGATCATTAGGTTTGGGGAATGGCTGATGTTGGGTTAGAGAAGTTTGTGGGAGAGAATTATCTTTGTGTTCATTGTGATAGATGGGGCCAGGATTAGGGTGTATATCTCCTCCTACAAAGATTTTAGTATACTGGGGAACTCGGCATACTTATTTTTGGTGAGGATTATTCACTTAATTTTGTTTAATTATAATAAGAAAATTTTGAAAGAAATAATCAGCTTTCAGCAGGGAATATTACTTATAAGTGGGAACTGGGACTTGATTTGTAACATTAAGGATGCATCTAGCATTCCTATAATGGAAAATATAACAACACAGAGTAGATTTCTTAAGAAATATGTGATGATATTTGGTATGGAAGATGTAAATTCAGTAGTAGGAATGAGAACATTTACATATTATTCCCTAAGGTACAATAACTGGACTAGACTAGGCAGAAATTATATTTGATAGGAACATCTATGTATATTTAATTGAAAGTTTCTACACATATCCAATAAGTATTTGAGATCATGCACCAGTAGCAGCTAAAATAAAAATGCAGTGCAATGAAGTAAAAAGAGACACCAGTTCTTCCACACCTACCTGTTATAAAGAGAACATAGTGTAAATTATCCAGGAGTTATTAGGGAAGTCGGAAAGTACTCCAGAAGTTATAGCTAGTAATTGGGATAAAATAAATGTGAAGTTCAAAAATAGGATAGAAATAAAAGAAAGAGATATGGTTAAGCAGTAACAAGGATTATTTAGAGGGGATGACAAAGGTTGAAGTATTGCAGGATTAGGGGTATTTCAAAGAAGAGGTGCAACTGCAGAGTGCTAAAGAGAAATTAAGGCAGTGCCTGGATAATACGTTTGAGTTCAGAAAGGCTGCTGTTAAGCAACTGTTTTTGATAATATCACCAGAACACAAAAGCTTTTGGCACAATGACTTGGGCAACAGAAAGTAGAAAGGGTTGTTGCCAAACTTTTGGGAGCCTACAACAAGAAAAATAACCAGAGATCCTGTAGATGTAATAGACATACTTTGAAAAATTTATGAAAATTTGTATAAAGCAGAAGAATATGGTAATCAAGGAAAAGTACAAATGAAAATATTATGGATGACTTAAGTATGCCAAGGTTCGAGGCAGATGAGGCTGAACTGTCTCCAGTAATACATTCCTGTGGAAGTCTGGAAAATAGGAGGGAAGAATAAAGATCTGAAAGGTTTTAACGGTATTTTAAAAGGAGGAGAAACACCAACATCCTGGATGAAAGCTGTGAAGGCTATAATACCTAAAGATGGTAAAGACACATTAGACCCAGCTTCGTATAGGCCCACTTTAATTTTAAACCAGGATTATAAAGTCTTTATGTCTTTAATAGCTAAAGGAATGGCAAAGATGTTGCCAAAATTGATAGATATGAACCCATGTGATTTTATGGGGTCTACTTTAGGACCTCAAAAGTTTAATAGCTGAAATGCATATGGATCGAACCATATGCATCAAACTGATAAACAATCAAAGTCCAAAAAAAAATACACACAAAAAAAAAGAATTTACACTAGTGTAGGCAGGGGGGCAAGCCCACCTGGACCCCCCAGACCCTCCGCTACTTAAATATACCAACGCCGAGATCGCACTACATTGAAGTAAATGGAAATCTCCACCAAGGAGATTTACGTTTATATTTTCGATGTTTTGTGCTTTCGGTGTACTTGTGTCGAGAATATTGTATTTAATATTCTCGGACTTCGAGCGCATAAAGTAGACCCGATTTTATGGAGGGCAGGCAAATATTTGACAACATTAATAAAACTGTGATGATCCCAAAGGAAGCAGAATGTAAAAAATATATAGCTGTTGTTGGTGGGTCTTGATGAAGAGAAAGCATTCAACAGAGTAAGCTGGGATTTTATGAGTAGGGCAATGGAAGCATTTGCAATCCTTGATACAATAATAAGGTTAATTAGGAGAATACATCAGGGATTGGGGCAAAAATTAAAATGGGAGGGTTCCTCCATTATAAGTTCTGTCTGAACAGAGGAAACAGGCAGGGGTGTCCTCTCTCTCCTTAGTTATTTGTATTATATTTAGAGCCTCTGGCACAGAAAATAAGAGATTCAGAAATTCAATAATTCATATAATTGTAGAGGAGTATCTAGGTGATTTGGAGCCCAGAGAAAGACTCTCATTAGGTGCACAAGCCCCACCCCACCTCCAATCCCTACCTGCAGAGTAAAACAAAATGTGTTGAACAGAGGTGGGAAAAATGCCTTGACAGCAACTTTTCACAAAGACATAAGAGACCAGGAGGCTCAAAAGCATGTTCATACAGGAACTTTTATTGAATGTTTAACAGATTTTCATAGTTAATCATTTAACTCATGTGATGCACAACCAAACACAACACAGCTTTACCAAATTAAAGAAACCACACAGATATTAAAAATAAAGAATGACTGAATAATCCTAACCCAGTTTAAGTATAACTTGGACAATTGGATGGGGAACAGGAAATTCATCCCTGTTTTGGTGCCTATGTCTTTAATGGACAAAGGCAGCCTGTAAATGGTTCATCTTTCAGGTCCCTGCTTGTAAATGTTTCACCTCCAAAGCCCCTGCTTACACTTATCAAGGGTACTAGAACATTTCAGAGATTTGGAATGGATGCCTAGGCTTAAAAGACCTAGGTGGTCGTTAACTTAGTAAACACCTATGAACCTATGAATAACATCATAGATTTTTTGCATGACTTTTAAAACACTATGGATCATATGTTCTAGGATGTAATGTACCATTTAACAGCTACTATCTGAGATAAAATACAAGACATTGCTCAGGTGGAAATCAGAGTGAATAATTTCCCACAACGACCCCTTCAACAGTTTGTCGATCTATGTACAAGCACTTCCACTGACAGTCTAACACCAAAATGAATCATTTCTCCCAATAACCCCTTCAGTAGTTTGTCCATGTATTTACAAGTACTTTCACTGACAGTCCGACACCAAAATGAATAATCTCTCCTAAAGATCCATTCAGTACTTTCTCCATGTATGCACAAGAACCAAAATGAAACAGAAATTAATAATTTCCCCCAAAGATTCCTTCAGTACTTTGTCCATGTATACACAAGCACTCAAATGTCACCAGAATGAATAATTTCCCACAATGATCCCTTCAGTAGTTTGTCCATGTATACCTAAACACCCAAATGACACCAGAATGAATAATTTCCCACAATGATCCCTTCAGTAGTTCGTCCATGTATACCTAAACACCAAAATGACACCAGAATGAATAATTTCCCACAATGATCCCTTCAGTAGTTCGTCCATGTATACCTAAACACCCAAATGACACCAGAATGAATAATTTCCCACAATAATCCCTTCAGTAGTTTGTCCATATATGCACAAGAACCAAATGAAGCATTTCCTCCCAATGACCCCTTCAGTAGTTTGTCCGTGATGTATGCAGAAGCACTCAGCTGATACTAGAATGAAACAGTTCCCCCAATGAACACTTCAGTAGTGCATGTATGCACAAGCACCCAAGTGACACCAAAATGAAACATTCCCCCAACTACCCCTTTGGTAGTTTGTCCGTGATGTAAGCAGAAGCACTCAACTAATACTAAAATGAAAAAGTTGCATCAATGAATCTTTCAGTAATTTGTCCATGTATGCACAAGCATACTAGGAAGTAACCCCCCCCCCCCCACTTACTTGCTTTTTTTTTTTTTTTTTTTTGCCCTCTCAGTCTCACTCCCTGAATCCCCACACACCAAAACGCTGCTGCTACTGCTATCTCTTCAGGTGCCCAACAGTTGAATTGGTCAACAGAGTTGAGCCAATGACAGCCAGGAAAAGTCTTTAACAATTTAAAAAAAAAAAGAAAAATGCACCCACAGGGAGTGATTTCAATTGCCAAACAAGATCTTCCTCAGCTCACCATGGGCAGTAGACATATAGCCGAAGAGGCTGACTTAATTGCACTGCGGCACCGCCCCTTCTTCCTGGGCAGCCAATCACTGGTCTTTTTTTGGTAGTGACTTAGCAAGCAGATGTAAGTGGGGGGCTGGAGGAACACAGGATCATCTCAGACATGTTTAGGATATATACATTGCCATTTCCCTTAAAGCGAAATTTTAAAAAATTATGTGATTAAAAATATATATGCATATTTACTTAGTACATTCACAAATTGTGCCCTGGACAAGACAATACCAGGGGCGATTACCCCCTTCACCTTGCCCTAGCTACACTACTGTATAATTGGTATAGTAATAAATAAAAGTTGTCTTTATTTGTAGACAATATTATTTGGTACCTGATAAAACCAGAAAAGGACATCTCAGTGTTGTGGAACATTTTGAGACAGCTTCAAAGTTTTGGGAGATATAAAATTAATGAAGACAAAACAAAAGCTATAGCTGTGAACTATGTATCCATGCATAAATTGTTTCAGCAATACCCATTTTTATGAAGATGTAATAAAATTAAATATTTAGGAGTATGGGTTAAAAAAGATTCTATTATGGCAGATAAGGATGTGTGGGAAGAGACTAAACAAAAGATAATTCAAAAGCTGAGAAAAAGGGTGCTTTTATTTATGGATGTGGATAGCAAGATACAAGCAGTGAAAATGGTTTTAGTCCCTTTAGTTTTATGTACAGCGCAGGCATATTGTTATCAACCAGAGGAGACGTTGTGGACAGTAATTAATAAAGAGTTGAAGGATTTTATCTGGGAAGGTAAGAGGGTAAGGCTCAAGATGCATTGATGCTTCCAATACAACAAGATGGTTTAGGATTGCCTGATGTGAAGGGATATTTTAGAGCTGCACAGTTAAGGCTCATATACATAACACAAGCAGAAACCTATCATTCAAAGTGGAAAGGGACGATGATGACGAAGATGGGATAGTCAAGAAATAAGGACAGAATGGGATTTTGGGTGTCTATTCTTAAGGAGAATAACAACGGCCATACAGAACAGTATATTCATAAAGTAGCAAAAAGTATTCTAAGAACTAACCCAAAGCAAGAATGGAGAAAAAGAGCTTATGCCAATAGGGATGGACTGCAATTAGAGGTACACAGAATAGGCAAGATGGGGCTGGAATGTTTTCAAGAAAACTAGCAAAGGAGTCAAGGTACTGGGAGCAAATAATTAGAGAGGGAAAGGTAATAGAATGGGAACAGGTCAAGACGATATTTGGACTGCAGGCTAGAGACTACCTTCTCTATCAGGGACTGATATCAGAGTATTGGCTAAGGGAAAAGGATACAGGAATCTTAAGTGAAAGACCTGCTTTGGTAGAGTTCTTAGCTGAATCTAAAAGAGAAGCTGCTGTTAAAAAGGGATAATTAATAGGGCATATACAATATTCCATGATAACTATAGGAATTAATCAGAGGACGTTAGAAATGTGAGACTGGATACGAAATTCCCAAGGAAATAATGGGACGACGTATGTATGTCTCCCAAATATGCAACAAAGTTTAGAAGATTTAGAATGTTTGCTTGGAAGTGTGTTTTCATAGGTATTTTTATACCCCAAACAGACTCCAAAGTATTTTCCTCAAGTAGATGGCAAATGTTGGAGGTGTGATGGGGACAAAAGAGGTAACTGGGAACGTATGTTTTGTGAGTGTAATGAGTTGGCAGATTTTAATAATTCCCTACAGAGTACTCTGTCCGAAATGTTGGGTAAGCAAAAGGGTGTAATGAAGAAAATGCTTTTTTGAGCTTGGATTCAGGATCTCAGGATCTGAATTGCCTAGAGGTAGTAAGGGCTTGCTAGGTTTAATTCTGGTTGCTTCCAAAAAATAATTGCTGCAAAATGGAAATCAAAGTCTGAACCAACTGTGTTTGAAGAAGTGAATATTGTAACAGAGACAAAAGAACTGGAAATGGGATCTTTAGAAAATGGCAGGAGCAAATTACGTAGAAAATGGGAATTTTGGGAACAATACATGCAGAATAATGTCTTGGAAGAGGAGTGAGGTATAAGGGAAGACTGGAATTGAGCAATTTATGTAACTTTGGATTGATGATAAGTGTATAAAACCATGTATGTAACGTATAATGTCTGTAACTGTGAACATGTTAACATAGTCTGTTTTCTTTTATATAAATATATGTTTACCTATGTCATAGATGATAATTCAGTAAAGGTGTATAAAAACGATAAAATGTTCACATATTCAGGTAGCCCTGATTATCAAGATACTGAAAAATATTCTGAAAAATATATAAGAGAATTTGCAGTAGCTTACACATAATTAAAGAACCATCTCTTATGTAATTGCAGTAAAAGGATGCTGAATTTGCTATACACTGTCTATATTTCAGTGTGGCTCACAGGACCTTGATCTGAAGGTTTTTGTAATGCTTCTGTTTAACTATAAATCCCTTTTAATTGCACACTTTAGCCTTGAAGTATCCTTGGTACCTGCACAGCAAGTCAAGGCTAAGAAATTGCCTCTAAGTACTGTAGCCTTGTGTTTATAATTATTTGTCACTGAACATTGTTTCTGCAAACATGGAGGTTCATTCGATCAGCAGTCACAAGATGTGATAACAAACTGCTACTCGCAGCATTGGCCAACAACAGCAGTAGGAAGTGATAATCAGTTCTATGCAGTCTAAGCCAACACAATAGAAATGGACCGCTTCCTCTAAGGAAAAAAAAATGGAGAACCAATATTATGGTGTAGCATGTGCCCTATAGTTTTGTAGTCCCATGATAATTTGCTTGTCTGTGATATAATGAGAAAGAACCAATGCCATGCATTACCTCATGTTTATTTAATTTTAGATGTATGTCTTAGCAGGTGTCATTATAAATAAAGGACAGTTGGACGTAGAGGAACATAAACCACAAGACAAGGTCTGGATTCTTTCTGAATATGTACACTACTATCCTTATTCTTGCTTCAAAATATTTGGTTGTAAAAATGTCTAAAAGTGAACTCAGTAAAACAGATACTGCACCCAGTGGAACTATCATGTCTGCACAAATAATAAAGATATAATTATATATAGACACTGGATGATAAATGCTTGGTTTGATTTGCTGGACCTGGAAATATGAACAAAAGTTAGACCTGCGCAGCTTTACAGATTAATATATTTTCACTTTATTTTCATTCATCACAGAAGATTGCAAAAAAGCAGAGAACAAATAATTTAATCACAGGTTATAAAATAGCAAAGCTATGAGTGATTTGATTATATCTGTATGTTGCAAGATCTTCTGTATGTGTGTTGATGTGTGCATGTGCATGTTTGTGTGTGTGTGTGTGTGTGTGTGTGTGTGTGTGTGTGTGTGTGTGTGTGTGTGTGTGTGTGTGTGTGTGTGTCATCATGTGTTCACATGTATGTGTTTCTTCATAGATTTTTGTATGTGCTGGTTTTATATATATATATATATATATATATATGTGTGTGTGTGTGTGTGTGTGTGTGTGTGTGTGTGTGTATATGTGTGTGTGTATTTGCATCCGTGTGTGTGTGTGCCTTCTTATGGTAGTCTGCATGTCATTTGATTAGGAAAAGAGTCACTGAATGAGACAGTAGAATATTGGTAAGCATTCGGCTACCTGAATTATTGAAGTGGGCAAATATTTGAACTATAGCTTGATTTAAAGGATTAGTCCCAATACAACCCTTGTCTGTATCCTAGATCAAAAAAATGAACTGCAAGTGCTGTTTTTGTATTTGCATCAATATCCTAATCAACATCCTGGAATATTACTTGACAAGAGACCATTGGGTTTTCGCTATGAAAGCAAAACATTATAATTTATAATTTTTAAAAATGTTAGCAAACGCTTTCTTTCATTTTCAATACTGTGTGGGTGCAGGTAAAGTTCATAAAACTCAGAAAACTACATCACATCTCCTTCATATAGTGCACCATATCCGTTGTGTTATTCCATGTGTAATTACAAGCTGTTATTAGCCATGAGCAGCGTTTGTTACTGGGCCTTAGTACTGCTGAGGTTTTTTTTTCTATCATTTCCTCCCCTCGTACTGTGCTGACCACATTGGCCAGAGGCTCCTCTGTGCTTTATAGTGCAGCATTGATTTTTTCCCTCGCATTTCTGACAGAATCATAGATCCATGGCAAATGAAGAAATGCATTCAGCAGCGATGAAATGCCTTTAATTTAGGTTGGAGTAAATCAAAGCTGATCACAGAAATTTCCTACAATAAAGCTGGTCAATCCAAGGTTGCTTAAAGACACACTGTCCCTTCCTGCTGCTTAATTTAGTATCTGCTTGAAACAAAATCATGCTAGAATATGTGTATCCACTGTAAAGCATTTGCTTCTTTGTCCTGGGTTGTTCCTTCTGGAAGCACTATTTATTTTCCAATTTACAACATTAAGCCAAAATTAGAAAACTGACAGCTAAGGCAATCACTGCTTCAGAAAACTACAAGCTGCAATAAAACAAAGAATACTCCTTTGAAGGAGTATTCCTGGATCATTTTTATTCATTTTTTTAATTTTTAAAGTTTTATCTTTTGATTCACATATCACAAACTGATACATATGTGAAGTAATGTGTGATACTTTCTAAATGTTAATGTATTGATAAAGCATTTGCAGTCATTTATTTCTGTTGTCAATAAGCAAACTGCTACAAAACACCTATTTGAATAATGACCTGAAATGATATTCAAGAGTACTAGAAAATGTGTCCGACCTGAGAGAAATCCCACTGTGCTTCATTACAAATGCAGATATCTTTGTAGGATTTATAAAGATACAAATAACTGACATAGGAGAAAGCATTAAGACAAAATATACTAAACAAAAAGGAACGACATTTAAAAATACTAGAAACTTAGTATATTGATGCATCAATGGGCCAATGTTAGATCTTATATGTGAAAAGCAACAGATTTTCCAAGTAATTTGAGTGAGTAAGTGCAGTGGATTCTTTAATATCAACCTAAACAGGAAAATGAGACTTGTTAAAAATGTTTCTTTTAAAGCATAGCACCTGAGACATGAGGCACCTTATCACAATTAATGACAAAATGTAATCCTAGTACTTTGGCACAAGAAAAAGGAAACAACGCTTCTACATTTCCAGCATCAAGAAATAAGGATGCAAATGACTCTCATCTAAAATTATATCAGTCTTTGGTAACTTCAGCAAAATGCTTATTCTAACAGTGGTCATAAAGAGACCGAAAAGTAGAAAATGTACTGCTACATCAGTGCAAGATCCCTGAATCAGACAAAAATCTGGAACTGTTATTAGCGTGGGATAACAGAATGTTGCAGCATTTATTGCTGTCTCCCAGTGCATGGTTTTCAGTTCGGTTTCTTGCTGGGATGCTTTCTATAGAGTTTGAATGTCCTGTGTCAGTCAACAGGCTGTGTTTCACTGGAAGCTCCCACTTCCGTCCACATCCTATGAGGGTGTGTGTGTGTGTGTGTGTGTGTGTGTGTGTGTGTGTGTGTGTGTGTGTGTGTGTGTGTGTGCGTATGTGCGTGTGTGTGTCCTGTTTAGAAATAGTCCTCAGGCACACAGCCCATAACCACTGAAATAAGATTGTCTCGCTTGCATGTAACCCTGAAAAGGATAAAAAGGATGACGGTATGGGTATTTCATACAAACACAATTATTTTTGCCTGCATCTTGCTACTTAAATACTAGTAGACATACTGATTATTGACTCTCTAGTTCAGAGCTAAGACAGGTAATGGACTACAAATGCTATGGAAAAGCCAATCTACTTTATATTTGAGAGTAACTCAATAACTCCCACACATACATTTTGTAAACTATCAGTGTAAAATATTTTCTTAACTTCAAAGAATACCATCTTGGAGCCTGACCATTAAGTCACAATAGCCTAAAATGTTAACCCTTCCTCTTCACTATATGGTGCACTTGTCCTTTTACTCACAACTACCACTGCAAACACATGCTAGTAATCACAAAACTAACAGTTGTAAGGGGTTGCCATGAGGGGAAGCGATACTACACAACCCTGTAAAAGCTAACCTGGCCATTACTCGCTATCAGTTATATTCAGTTCATTCTCTGACTGCCTGATTATTACAAGTCAGTACAAATAAGTAGTGTGCAGTCTAAGAACCATACTAATGGTCATGTTAAGGTTCACAGTTGGTTAGTTATTCAGGGCTCAGGGTGTGTCTAGGACACTCTCAAAATTGCTTCCTGTTGTCAGTAGTGTTTTCCTGCAAAGACTTTGCAGTACATGTTATCATTTTTTTTTTGTCTTTGATCCTTATATTTCTGGAAATTTGTTTTTGTAAGCCAATGACACATTCAGAATTATTTCCTGTTGTGTTGTGGTAAGGCCCATAGCATTCTTAGAATGCCTCCTGTTCTTATAAGGCCCACAAAACTCTAAGAATGACTTCTTATTGTGTTGTGATAAGGCCCAGGACACTCTCAGAGTTACATTCTGTTGTGATAAGTCCCAGGAGACTCTCAGAATTGCCTTCTGTTGTGATAAGGTCCAGAACACACTCAGAATTACCTTCTGTTGTGGCAAAGCCCAGAACACACTCAGAATTGCCTTCTGTTGTGGTAAGGCCCAGAACACACTCAAAATTGCCTTCTGTTGTGGTAAGGCCCAGAACATGCTCAGAATTGGCTGTCATTGTGGTAAGGCCCAGAACACACTCAGAATTGCCTTCTGTTGTGGTAAGGCCCAGGACATGCTCAGAATTGCTTCTTGTTGCGGTAAGGCCCAGAACATGCTCAGAATTGGCTGCCATTGTGGTAAGGCCCAGAACATGTTTAGAATTGCCTTCTGTTGTGCTAGGGCCCAGAACATGCTCAGAATTGGCTGCCATTATGATAAGGCCCAGAACACACTCAGAATTGCCTTCTGTTGTGGTAAGGCCCAGAACACACTCATAATTGCCTGCCATTGTGGTAAGGCCCAGAACATGCTCAAAATTGCCTTCTGTTGTGGTAAGGCCCCAGAACACACTCAGAATTGCCTTCTGTTGTGGTAAGGCCAGAACGCACTCAGAATTGCCTTCTGTTGTGATAAGTCCTAGGACACTGTCAGAATTGCCTTCTGTTGTGGTAAGGCCAGAACACACTCAGAACTGCATTCTGTTGTGGTAAGGCCCAGAACACACTCAGAATTGCCTTCTGTTGTGGTAAGGCCCGAACACACTCAGAATTGTCTCTTGTTGCGGTAAGGCCCAGAACATGCTCAGAATTGGCTGCCATTGGGGTAAGACCCAGAACACGCTCAGAATTGCCTTCTGTTGTGGTAAGGCCCAGAACACACTCAGAATTGCCTCCTGTTGAGGTAAGGCACAGAACATGCTCAGAATTGCCTGCCATTATGGTAAGGCCCAGAACACACTCAGAGTTGCCTTCTGTTGTGGTAAGGTCCAAAATTGCCTTCTGTTGTGATAAGTCCCAGGACACTCTCAGAATTGCCTTTTGTTGTGGTAAGGCCAAGAACACACTCAGAATTGCCTTCTGTTGTGGTAAGGCCCAGAACACACTCAGAATTGCCTTCTGTTGTGCAAGTGTTTTTACAACTAGATGAACTCTACACACATTGCTGATTGACTTCTACTTTGTTATTTTTAAAGGGCAAGCTGAGGCTCCCCCTGCTTTGCTATCATAAATTCTTCTGTCTCTGATTTATCTTGAGACTAGAGAAGGTCTGATAAAGATCCTCAAGCTGTACCTGGGACTGTCTGACTTAGTCTGGCATCTTCCCATGTATAAGTTTGGTGCAAGTCATTAGTTTTCAAGATATGGGGAGTGCCTTTCCATGACCATTTTAAGAAGTTCCTGTAGATGATTTTTTTTTTATTCCTGATAGCTCATATTTGATCATTTTAGTCCATTTTGTGATATACATGGATATAGGCCCATCCAGGAGAAGAATGAAGGGGCTAACCCCATTTGTTTCATCCAGGGTGGGACAGGAATGACATATGCCAAGGGACCTGTGCTCCAGTTATGCTCCTCAGTGGAGTGAGAAGAGCCAACAGAGGTATCTACCTCAAAGGGCTGGCACCCCTGCACAATACCAACTGCCCACCCAGCCTCAGAGGTTTCATCTGGGCATCTGTGGGGTCAGTTAGGGCTAATTGAAATCCCCCATCCTACCTGAAGATGATGGCACTATTCCCGATACTCACTCATCACATCAAGTTATTAATGGCTTGCGGGACCCTCTCCTTGAGTGTAATGAGTAAGTCAGCAGAATAATTTGAGGACAGCTTAATGGTCAAGTATGGGGTAAAGAAAAAGATTTCTATTTGTTTATTAATTTGTTTATTATTTGTTGTGTTTTTGTCCCTGCCCTTCATCAGTCCTGTCCTGACTAGTTGGTCTGGATGAGGGGGGAGGCCATTATTCAAGCAGCTATCTTCAGTAGTTTGGCTTTTTTTGTTTGTTCTCTATCCCTTACATACACTCAAGTGCTGGAGAGGGATGGATAATGTTCTGGCAATGGAGGCTTGCCCCTCCATTCCCCAAAGGGCATTACCTACAGGCAGACCTGTGCCTTCCCAGGGACATTGCACTGACTGTATGTCTCCAAGTGTAAATAACCCTCCCCATTTCCCATGGAAGTGAGAGGGCCACGCCCTTTTACTTATTACCTCCAGATATTTAATTTTGTATATAATTTTGTTTTTACATTTTATATAATTGCTTGTTTTTAAAGTATACTAAGTTTGAACACAAATAAAATATGATTGACTGAATAACTTGGAGTCCAGTTTTAATATTGCCAAAAGAGTATTTTATATATTTAGTTATTTCCCTTCTGTTAATTAGGATAACCCCACTGTTGTTGTTATATCATATATGTGCTATTGCTTCAGTATAATCTATTGCTAAATGCATTTTTTTTACAAAATCATGTACTATGTGCCTGTCAAAAGATATAGCTCATAAGCTGTTCTGTGCTGTAGCAGTCGTAAATGTAACGCAAAATAGTTTAATAATTTGCTTATTTATTTATTTTGACCTGGTTAATCCCACTGGGTCTGCATCCAAAGGTGGGATTCATGATGACATACTGATTCAGTTCATGAACTGGTGCTGAACACAGGCCCTGCATTTTATAGCTGTTGGATACAAATATTAATAATTAACAAACAAATTTGTATGGTAGTAACTCAAACCTTTGAAACCAATAACATGAAGCAAAATGAAAAAAGGATCAAAAGGTGAAACAAAGTAACCAGAACTATATTACTGGACAGCCATATCCATGGCATAGACATTTTGGCCCGGACTATGCCATTGATTATGCAGTTTTGATTGGCAACCTGAGAACTGGAGGAGTCAGCTGTGGATGTTTGGGAAGGAGAGGCTGACACCAGCCTGCCTGCTCTAAGGAAAGGGTGCTGGCAAAATCCTGCTGCAAGATTTTCACTTGAAAGAAGGTCTGGACTGAAACTCTCACACTTAGGATCTGTGGGACACAAGGCTAGGAAGGAATGTGCACAATATAACTGGGGGTGGGTTCACTTCTTAATTTCAAGATTACAAAATCGTGAAGTTCAATATATCGAACTTACAATCCCAAGATCTTGTAATCTTGAAATTAAAAAAAAAAAAAAAAAACACATCAAAAACATGTTTTTGCAAGGGGCAAGCCCCGATGCACCCCCTGCAATTTAAATATACTAACTCCAAGATCATTCTGCAGTGCAGAGAATGGTAATGCAGGTCACTATATAGTGCGGAACAGGAACATTACCACTCTCTGCACTATAGAGTGATCTTGGAGTTAGTATATTTAAGTTGCAGGGGGTGTGGGTTGCACAGCCCCCCACATGGGGGGTCCAGGGTGTCTTGTCCCCCCTCCCGCAAAAGTATGTTTTTGCTGTGTTTTTTTTTTCTTAATTTCGAGATTACAGGAGCTCGGGATTGTAAATTTGATATATTGAACTTCGAGATTTTGTAATTTTGAAATTAAGAAGTGAACTCCTGGGGGCACAGGTGTCCAGAAGCATACACTCATAAAGTTATAATGCAGCAATAATTGTAATTGGCTGTCCAGCCACAGGAGCCCTCAAAAAATCTCCTACCCCCACTCTCGTGTTTTTTTTTTTCCTGCTGTCTTAGTGGGTTGGGAATATGAATGGGCTATTTGGAGATGGGTCATGATGGTTCTATGGTGGCAGCAGTCAAAATAATTAAAAGTATATATACCAACATCATGATGTAGCAGGAGCTAAAATAATTATTAAAGCTAAATATAACACCAACATGAGGTGTCAGGGGCTAAAATGATTATGAAAAGTATATATACCACCATCATAATGTAGCAGGAGCTAAAATAATTATTAAAACTAAATATAACACCAACATGAGGTAGCAGGGGTCAAAATGATTATGAAAAGTATATATGCTACCATCATGATGTGGAGGGGGCAAAATAATTGTTACCAGTATATATACACATCATGATGTAGCAGGAGCTAAAACAATTATTAAAACTAAATATAACACCAACATGAAGTGGCAGGGGACAAAATGATTATGAAAAGTATATATACCACCATCATGATGTGGAGGGAGCAAAATAATTGTTACCAGTATATATACACATCATGATGTAGCAGGAGCTAAAATAATTATTAAAACTAAATATAACACCAACGTGAGGTGGCAGGGGCCAAAATGATTATGAAAAGTATATATACCAGCATCATGATGTGGAAGTGCCAAAATAATTGTTACCAGTATATATACTGACATCATGAGGTGACAGGGACCAAAATAATTGTTACCAGTATATATACACATCATGGGATGGCAGGGGCTAAAGTAATTATTAAACTATATATAACACCAACATGAGGTTGCAAGGGCCAAAATAATTATTAAAATTATATATACCGCCAGACATGCAATGTAATTATATACCAAAGAAAACAGTATATTTTGTGAATGTAATCACAGTAGAAGTCTCACTACATATACTGATCAGGCCAGTGGAGCGGCCATGCAATGAACAAATTAGAGTAAGAAGGATGGGATGAATGAACTGTCTGACCCACTCATTCAGCCCATTTCTTTACCTATCATGTAAACTGTAGAATCTTACTTAACCAGCAAATTATAATTTTCTGATGCTCATAACAATTATCTTAAATATTTTTCACATATTCATGAACTTTGTTACTTTAGTTGAATTAACTAACTCTTCAATCAGGATATTCTCATCATCTACAACCCTTTCAGCAAAATAGTGCTTCCTTATTTCTTCTCCCAGTCATCTAATTTGTATCTTCATGCTGGGTTCTCTTGTTATGGGTTATTTCTTCTTTCAAAACACAGTACCTTCTCAAACAGTATTGGTTTCCTTTAAGATGCATTAAAAGTTTGCCATCACACTCTCTCCCTCGGTCTTGTCTTTTCTTCAAACCTATATATGCTGATTTGTTCTAGACTTCTCTTATATCCTGTTATACATTTTCTGGTGTGGGCTAAGCACAATTTCTTACTTGCATCAGAATAAACTCTGTTCAGTGATAATCATTAAAAACAAAGGCAGCACAGTAGTTCGGTGGCTAATATCTTTGTCTCACATAGTCTTGGTGGGATTAAGTGCTGACTCCCAGTTATTCTCTGTCAAAGTCAAAGCCAAAGTCAAAGTAAATTTATTGTCATGTAGAAATCACACAAGTGCAAAAACTGAATGAAATTCCGTGTCTCCAGACTCAATTTACAGACAACACATAGACTATTTTCATACAACACCTAGCTATTATATCACAAACATGCAGATAGACAGACTAAATATTGTACATAATAAGAAACACATTTTAACACTTTTTGAAGTGAACACTTGCTTACATGAGACGTTGGTATTGCACAGGTACTTGGTTAAGGTACTGCATTGATCCTTGCACAGAAAGAGACATTTGGGTATTGCACTGTGAACATTAGAGTATTGCACTATTGTTAATTTATGAATCCGCAACATCTGTAGTTGTCTGTATAGAGTCTGAATGTTCACCATGACTGTAGAGGTTCTCTGTACACTTGTTTCCTCCAAAAATATGATAACTGATTGTCCACGTATATTACATTTACCATTTCATGGTGGCTTATATTGTTGCTGCAAAGGGTCAGAGAATCAGTTCACTTACCAAGCTAACAAATGAATTTTAAAAATCAGGAATTCAGATGATACTTTGACATCTACCTGTAGTGAAGAAATAAAAGTACTGTTTTCTGCTGGCCATTAGACTTACTTGCTGAGGTCCAAAATTACTTACTTGTTGAAGCATTGTGTCTGTTTATTCACTGGATCTGGAAATGTGTTTGCTCTGGTTTATGCCAAAGAAGAGACATAACATCATCATAGGACAAGAAAAGCACTTATACCGCTCCATATGTGTGTTTTATTTATTCCATGTGTGCTGCTCATTTTGCGTTTCTTACTCATTCTGTGTGCTTCTGATTTTGTGTATGTTAATCATTACATGTCTGTAGCTCATTCTCTGTGTGTTATTCATCCTTGTGTTCTGTTCATTCTGTATGTTTTACTCAATCCATGTTTGCTGCTCATTCTGTGTATTACTCACTCCGTGTGTGCTGCTCATTCTATGTGTGTTATCTCATGTGTGCTGCTCATTCTGTGTATTACTCACTCCGTGTGTGCTGCTCTTTCTTTGTGTGTTATCTCATGTGTGGTGCTCATTCTGTGTGTTACTTATTCAGTGTGCACTGCTTATTCGATCTCTGTTAGTCATCCATGTGTGCTGCTCATTCTGTATGTGTCACTCATTCCATGTGTGCTGCTCATTCTGTGTATTACTCACTCCGTGTGTGCTGCTCATTCTGTGTGTGTTATCTCATGTGTGGTGCTCATTCTGTGTGTTACTTATTCAGTGTGCACTGCTTATTCTATCTCTGTTAGTCATCCATGTGTGCTGCTCATTCTGTATGTGTCACTCATTCCATGTGTGCTGCTCATTCTGTGTATTACTCCGTGTGTGCTGCTCATTCTGTGTGTGTTATCTCATATGTGGTGCTCATTCTGTGTGTTACTTATTCAGTGTGCACTGCTTATTCTATCTCTGTTAGTCATCCATGTGTGCTGCTCATTCTGTATGTGTCACTCATTCCATGTGTGCTGCTCATTCTGTGTATTACTCACTCCGTGTGTGCTGCTCATTCTGTGTGTGTTATCTCATGTGTGGTGCTCATTCTGTGTGTTACTTATTCAGTGTGCACTGCTTATTCTATCTCTGTTAGTCATCCATGTGTGCTGCTCGTTCTGTATGTGTCACTCATTCCATGTGTGCTGCTCATTCTGTGTATTACTCACTCCATGTGTGCTGCTCATTCTGTGTGTGTTATCTCATGTGTGCTGCTCATTCTGTGTGTTACTTATTCAGTGTGCACTGCTTATTCTATATCTGTTAGTCATCCATGTGTGCTGCTCGTTCTGTATGTGTCAATCATTCCATGTGTGCTGCTCATTCTGTATATTACTCACTCCGTGTGTGCTGCTCATTCTGTATGTGTCACTCATTCCATGTGTGCTGCTCATTCTGTGTGTTGTTACTCACTCCATTTATGCCACACATTATGTATGTGTTACTCATTCTGTGTGTGATGCTTATTCTGAGTGTTACTCATTTCATGTGTGCTTCTCATTCTGTGCTTTGTTACTCATTCCTTGTATGCTGCACATTCTATGTGTTACTCATGCCATTTGAGCACTCCACATTATGTGTGTATTACTCATTGCATGTATACTGCTCATTCTATATGTGTTACTCATTCCGTGTGTGGTGCTCATTCTGTATGTGTGTTACTCACTCAGTGTGTGCTGCTCATTCTGTGTATTACTCACTCCATGTGTGCTGCTCATTCTGTGTGTGTCATCTCGTGTGGTGTTCATTCTGTGTGTTACTTATTCAGTGTGCACTGCTTATTCTATATCTGTTAGTCATCCATGTGTGCTGCTCGTTCTGTATGTGTCAATCATTCCATGTGTGCTGCACATTCTGTGTGTTACTCATTCCATGTATGCTCCTCATTCTGTGTGTTGCACATCCCATATGTGCTTCTCATTCTGTGAGTTACTCACTCGCTGTGCACTGCTTGTTCTATTTATGTTACTCATTCCATGTGTGCTGCTCATTTTGTGTGTGTTATTCATTCCGTGTATGTTGTTCATTCTGTGTGTTATTCATCCCATGCATGCTTCTCATTCTGTGTGTTGTTACTCACTCCATTTATGCCACACATTATGTATGTGTTACTCATTCTGTGTGTGATGCTTATTCTGAGTGTTACTCATTTCATGTGTGCTTCTCATTCTGTGCTTTGTTACTCATTCCTTGTATGCTGCACATTCTATGTGTTACTCATGCCATTTGAGCACTCCACATTATGTGTGTACTACTCATTGCATGTATACTGCTCATTCTATATGTGTTACTCATTCCGTGTGTGGTGCTCATTCTGTATGTGTGTTACTCACTCATTATTTGTTGCTCATTCTCTGTGTACCTTTCATTCCACATGTCCACATGTGCTGCTCATTCTATATGTCTTGCTCATTCCATGTGTGCAGCTCAATCTGTGCGTTACTCATTCCATGTGTATGGGTCATTCTTTGCATACCATTCATTCCACATGTCTATATGTGCTGCTCATTCTATATGTGTTACTCAATCCATGTATGCTGCTCATTTTGTGTGTCTTACTCATTCTGTGTATGCTGCTCTTTCAATATGTATTACTCGTTCTGTATGTACTGCTCATTCTGTGTGTTACTCATTCCATGTGTATGGTTCATTCTTTGCATACCATTCATTCCACATGTCTATATGTGTTGCTTATTCTGTAGGTATTGCTTTTTCCAAATGAAACACATGAAGTGACATAGAACGGACCAAGCAACAAAGGAACAAAAGTTCTACTAAACAGGAAAAGAGCCTCAGATGCAGTGTTAGACTTAGCACTTTCATTTTTTTAATATTAACCAAGAACATCATCAGAATCTAAAAACTAACATCACACCAAGATTTAAAAAAGAAGTTACATAAAAAATCACATGATCGAAGTAGACCAATCATCACCTCCCCAACAACATATAAATACTTAAAGATACAATGTTAAAATTGATAAAAAGGTCATAGTGATCACCTTGACACCCATCTCAAACTGAATATCAAACTGAATATTAGCTTGAATAGACTAATCATTGAATAATTACATGTTTTTATAACCTCTGTGCTAACAAAAAGCACTTGATGTTTATTGATTCATTTAAACCTAGATTTTTGTCTCCTCTTAGTATGAACTTATTAACCACAAAGCCTGCAGTGCCCAAACAAATGACCAGGCCACTACAGACATGAAAAATACTTTAATAAATCTAAAGTACATAAAAACAGTAAATTGTAACTCCAAAATGCATTAAAACAATGAGTTAAAAGCTTTCATTCCCAATTAAGTCTGATCTGCCACTGAGATGAGGCATTCCAGTGACACATTATAATTCCCTGAAAAATCTTTCATGCTAACAGCATCAAGGATAAAAAAATGAAATTTCTTAAAATTAGAGTATCTCAAAGAGTGTTTAGCTAAAGCATTACTTGTGTCACTATTACTGCGGTGGTGTTGCTGCGGTAGCATTGTCGCCTCACAGTAAGATGTTGTCCTGTTCAATTCTCAGCTAAAGCGTCTTCTGTGTGGAGACATGCGTGAATGGGTGTACCTTCGGTGAAGGTTGTACGTCAGGGCTGGCAACTCAGTACGTAAAAATCTGCTGCCAATCATTAGCAGACTGGAGTTCTGCTGTGGTGACCCCTAACCGGGAAAAGCCGAAAGATACAACAACAACATTACTTGTGTCACTATTCCTTATTGCCAGGGTATGTTCAAAAATACTTGGTGAGAGCTTCCTAATGGTCTTGCCCATGTAGTAACTCAGGCAAGACTCACAAAGTGATAAGCACACTACCCCCTGAGAATTGCAATCATATCTGTTACAGGACCAAAGTTCCAAACTAAGAGTCTTAACCAAGACATTCAAGGTATTACAAATGTTGCAACATTGTTTGTATCCGACACATTTGTATGTCCCTGGTGTGCCAGTCTTACCAAGCCAGTACAGGATTGGTTCGCTAACAAAGTTTTAACATTGTTCACTCTCTTGTAAGTGAAGGTGAGATTGTCCCCTAATATTTTGGCTAAGTCTCCATTTCCCAAGATGATTTTCCAGTTTTCTTTCAGTATATCACTAATCAGGGACAAGTCCACAGAAACAGGGAGTGGAAATGCCCCCTTGTAATGAATCAACAAAGTTTTGTAAGGGGGATGTGTGTCTCAATACAGGCCAATGAACTTTCAGACAAATACTTGTGCAGAATAGGTCTTGCCTTATCTGATCTCAGTGGTGTTAGTGTTCAGATCCTGATGAAGTTCTTGGTTATTATTATTAAAATAACGAAAGTGCTAAGTCTAACACTGTGACTGAGATTCTTTTTGTGCTATATTAGTAGAACATTTGTTTTGTTGTTTTTTTTTTAAATGAATGCATGTACTGCACATTGTGTGTGTGTGTGTGTGTGTGTGTGTGTGTGTGTGTGTGTGTGTGTGTGTGTGTGTGTGTGTGTGTGTGTGTGTGTGTGGGCTGCTCATTCCTAGTGGGTTGCTCATTCTGGGTGTGCTGCTCATTCCACATCTACATGAATTGCTCATTCTGTGTGTACTGCTCATTCCACGTCTACATGAGTTGCTCATTCTGGGTGTGCTGCTCATTCCACGTCTACATGAGTTGCTCATTCTGTGTGTACAGCTCATTCCATGTCTACATGAGTTGCTCATTCTGTGTGTACTGCTCATTCCACGTCTACATGAGTTGCTCATTCTGTGTGTACTGCTCATTCCACATCTACATGAGTTGCTCATTCTGTGTGTACTGCTCATTCCACGTCTACATGAGTTGCTCATTCTGTGTGTACTGCTCATTCCACGTCTACATGAGTTGCTTATTCTGTGTGTACTGCTCATTCCACGTCTACATGAGTTGCTCATTCTGTGTACTGCTCATTCCACGTCTACATGAGTTGCTCATTCTGTGTGTACTGCTCATTCCACGTCTACATGAGTTGCTCATTCTGTGTGTACTGCTCATTCCACGTCTACATGAGTTGCTCATTCTGTGTGTACTGCTCATTCCACGTCTACATGAGTTGCTCATTCTGTGCGTACTACTCATTCCACATCTACATGAGTTGCTCATTCTGTGTGCACTGCTCATTCCACGTCTACATGAGTTGCTCATTCTGTATGTACTGCTCATTCCACGACTACATGAGTTGCTCATTCTGGGTGTACTGCTCATTCCAGGTCTACATGAGCTGCTCATGCTGTGTGTACTGCTCATTCCATGTCTACATGAGTTACTCATTCTGTGTGTACTGCTCATTCCATGTCTACATGAGTTGCTCATTCTATGTGTACTGCTCATTCCACATCTACATGAGTTGCTCATTCTGTGTGTGCTGCTCATTCAATGTCTGCATGAGTTGCTCATTCTGGGTGTGCTGCTCATTCCACGTCTACATAAGTTGCTCATTCTGTGTGTACTGCTCATTCCACGTCTACATGAGTTGCTCATTCTGTGTGTACTGCTCATTCCACGTCTACATGAGTTGCTCATTCTGTGTGTACTGCTCATTCCACGTCTACATGAGTTGCTCATTCTGGGTGTGCTGCTCATTCCACGTCTACATGAGTTGCTCATTCTGTGTGTACTGCTCATTCCACGTCTACATGAGTTGCTCATTCTGTGTGTACTGCTCATTCCACGTCTACATGAGTTGCTCATTCTGTGTGCACTGCTCATTCCAAGTCTACATGAGTTGCTCATTCTGTGTGCACTGCTCATTCCACGTCTACATGAGTTGCTCATTCTGTGTGTACTGCTCATTCCACATCTACATGAGTTGCTCATTCTGGGTGTGCTGCTCATTCCACGTCTACATGAGTTGCTCATTCTGTGTGTACTGCTCATTCCACGACTACATGAGTTGCTCATTCTGTGTGTACTGCTCATTCCACGTCTACATGAGTTGCTCATTCTGGGTGTGCTGCTCATTCCACATCTACATGAGTTGCTCATTCTGTGTGTAATGCTCATTCCACGACTACATGAGTTGCTCATCCTGGGTGTGCTGCTCATTCCACGTCTACATGAATTGCTCATTCTGTGTGTGCTGCTCATTCCACGTCTACATGAGTTGCTCATTCTGTGTGTACTGCTCATTCCACGACTACATGAGTTGCTCATTCTGGGTGTGCTGCTCATTCCACGTCTACATGAGTTGCTCATTCTGTGTGTACTGCTCATTCCACGTCAACATGAGTTGCTCATTCTGGGTGTGCTGCGCATTCCACGTCTACATGAGTTGCTCATTCTGTGTGTGCTGCTCATTCCACGGGTGGTGCTTTTTTCTGGGTGCACTGGTCATTTCATGCATGCTACTCATTCTCTGTGGGCCATTCATTTTTATTTCAGTGGTTATGGGCCATGTGTCAGGGGACTATTTCAAAACAGGACACACACACATACGCACACACACACACACACACACACACACACACACACACACACACACACACACACACACAAGTTTAGTCCAGCAGTCTTTTTACTATGAATCTTCAAATACACAAGCACCAGTAACTGTCATATACTTCTGCATTTATATTCTGACTCTACACAAAAGCACTTGATAGACTTTCTTGGACCTCCCAAATGTGCCTCTCAGCTATCCAGAATTTTATAGAATGCCCAGATTTTTGCCCCATATTTTTGGTCTGTTCTTCATAAAATTTGTGTTTTCAGGCAAATCATTGAGGACTCAGTTCACTAAATAATGACGGACATCTGAGTTTCAGATAATATATCCCTCATAAAATACATGTTAATACAAGACATAGTTTATAAGACCAATATTTAAAAAAATTCCCTACTTTTTGTCCTCCCCCCTTTATTGTTGGCTTTGTTAAGAATTCCTTCACTTAGAGGTTGAGAAGTATGCCCTCCATGAAAGAGGTCTGTGAACTTCTGTCCTATCATGTGTAGCCTGTTGTTTGGGCAGTGATGAATAATGCAACTCCCATTTCCTTGAAAAGACAAATATGATTATTGGATCCTCTGCTAATCACATCATTATAAGGCTACTTAATCAAGCCCAGTTTTATCAAACTTAAGCTTTTCTACACATAATCATGGAACCATGCACTGTGCATGGAATTTACAACCTGTTGTACCCACCTAAATATTCATAATGAACGATCAGGTACAATTTTAGTGGAAATGTGTGAGGAAAACATTGAACTAAAGCCATCAAATTTAAAATGAATGAAGCACAACCTGACAGTGGCACACAAAATGCCCATGTGTTAAGAAGGTTCGACATCATGTATAGGATCATAAATTTCTTCTTCAGCATTATCAGTACTAACTCAGGTTTCCCCTCAACCCTCAACAGAGATCCCTGATGTACTAGTATTAACTCACTCAATAAAACATAAATTTAATAAAATTAAAAAATAAAATAAAATTAGATGAATGAATGAATGAATGAATAAATAAAGTATGCATAGAGCTGTATGTTGACAGCCATGATGGACAGCTTGACATTTGAAGAAGGAAGACAGGGTACAGCAACTCAAATGGGAGTATGACCATATCACTACAGCCATGCCCAACAGACCTGTTTAAGTGCATGGCTATTCTCCAGGAATTTCTGACACTATTCTGGAGAGATGTAATTTACAATTCATCTGCCTTTACACTATGACATACATTTTCATACCACTTTCTGTCATCTGTAGTTAATTTCCTGATGTGTAAAATACTGGATTTTAGGTCATTCTTTTGTTGCCTTATATGCTTACATAGACATCTAAAGCATTTACTTGTATCTGTGTTTAAATATTTTAAAATATCATTAATTTATTACTTAGAATCATCTCCCAAAGTTGCACATTTGCTTGATCTGTTTTCTCATGTACAACGGCTAGATTTCAAGTCTCCTTCTGATATTTTTTGTGACACAGCTATATTTCATTTATATATGTTTTGTTTTCTTACATCATGTAATCATTTACAGGCTTGTTATTAATGTGATGTAAGATGCCTATTTTTATATATATTCATTTTCCCTGCTACCTGCCAATCATCAGCCACCTTATGACCAAGTTTGTTACTCATTCCATGTGCCCTGCATTCTGTATGTGTTACTCATTCCATGTGCCCTGCTCATTCTGTATGTGTTACTCATTCCATGTGCCCTGCTCATTCTGTATATGTTACTCATTGCATGTGCCCTACTCATTCTGTATGTGTTACTCATTCCATGTGCCCTGCTCATTCTGTATGTGTTACTCATTCCATGTGCCCTCTCATTCTGTATGTGTTACTCATTCCATGGACGTGGCACATTCCGTGTGTTACTCATTCCATGGACGTGGCACATTCCGTGTGTTACTCATTCTTGCTTCACATTCTACACGTGTTACTTATTCCATGTATGATGCACATGACTGAAATCCCAGATTATGTGTCCCAGGCACTTATGTCCCTAGCCCTAAGCAGCACTCTACCTTCACCCAGGATGATGTCTCGATATAATCAAAAAATGACTGACTTCAACAATTGGCTTAGCTTCTGGTGTCAGTCCAAGGGGATCCTGTATCTGTCAGCCTGGGAAGACATGGTGGACAGACCACACTGCTTTGCCAAGGATGGTCTTATTATTTATTTATTTATTTATTTGCAGTTTGTTTGCCAGGATAGTCCATTGGGCCACAAGGAGCCCATTTTCAATGGAGTCCTGGGGAGAAAAGCTCCAGAAAAAATACAGATACATAGTACACATTGCACATATACATTACAGATTATCTCATAGAAATACAAAGTAAATATAATAAGAAAAGGTTAACAGTGATAGAATACATCAGTATAGTTCATTAAACAGCAATAAAAAACATTTTTTTTACAAAAGTACCAGCATAGGGTAACTGTTAAGTAGTTGGTCAAATAGTTCAATAGAGCTATGGAACTATAGGAGGCAGTGATGGCATATTTAGTTCTAGGAGAGTAGGAAGTGGTATTAGAAGGATTAGGTAGGATAAGAACAGGAGCACTTCCATTGTGAAGTTAAGTCTTCATCTGTTGCTTCTTGGTTTTTGTAACTGGCAAAGGTACTTGCCTCCCCCATAGTGCCTTTTTTTTTAGGCAATATCAAAACAACAACATTTCTGACATAAAAATCCATTTGTGACAAACTCAAGGTTATGCTGCTTAATGCTAGGAGTCTAAACATGAAACTGCACTCCCTGGAAGCACTCCTTACTTTAGCAGATGCTGATGTCTGTGCAGTCACTGAGGCATGGTTCAAGGCCACAGAGAGTACCCTAGCCATACAAGGCTACAATGCGTTCTACACATTCATTAAAGACAAATACACCTCAAGACTGGTTAACCCCCACCAACTCAACAAGATAAACAATATATATTGGAATCTGCTTATAGAACTACATCTTCCATTGTCTGGAGACTTTATACATGGAAATTTTTACATATATCTTTTTATACACCTTTGATGATGAATAAAATTAATAATAAAGATAATCTATGTAAGAGATGTAATGTAGAAATTAATGCTGACTGGGCTCATATGTTTTATGACTGTATGAAGTTGAAAGAATATTGGAAGTCAATTAATGAATTTTTGCAGGCTCTTTTACAGATAATTTCATTATTTCTAAGTCTCTTATATTATTCAACACACCGGTACCTCAATGTGTTAAAAGATTAAGCTTCCCTTGTTATGGTCTATCCTAGCAGTGGCTAGGAAAATAATAACTAGAAATTGGATTTCAGATACACCTCCTTCATTCAATGAATTTAAAAATGTTATGAATATAATGTGTCATATGGAAATAAGCACAATTAGAATGAGAACAACTAGAAAAACATCACATTTTATTGTATGGGATAATTTACAAAATTTGTTAAAAAAATTCTAATTTCAATAGCACAGTATTTTAGTTTAATTAATTGATCTGATTGTAGTGGATGTCTTTGTAAATACTTTAGTTGTTTTGTTGAATATTATAATAATACCTATTTTTAATTATTTGTATAAAATTGTTATGATATTTCTCTTATATGTTAAAACAATAAACTTGTTTTGAAAAAAAAAAAAAGACTGGTTAACCAATACAACTCTCTTGAGCTACTCCAAGTTCAACTAACTGCAGATAAAACTCCCTTCCACATCATTGTTATCTATAGATCCCTCACCATGAATCAAGAGAAGCACACTGCCTACCTGGACTTACTACGGTCACTCTCTATACAGCCAAACACCTTGTACATAGGTGATTTCAACTATCCTTCCATCGATTGAGAGACATATATGAGCACAAACATGCTTGCCCTGAGGTTCCCGGACTTTGTCAATACAAATGCTCTGGAATGGATTGTCTGTACCCCCACAAGAGGCTCAAATTTCCTAGACTTAGTATTCACCAACATGGGGGGACAAAGTACCACCCCTGGTGTGTTGCCCTCCCTGGTAAGGTCTGATCATGAATCAGTCTTGTTGAAAGTAATGATCAGACCTGATCCCCCAACCCTACCCCTGCAGGAGCTAAAAAAATGAAATATTTCTCCAGAGCAAACTACAGCCTACTAGCCAATGGTATAAATAGTTTCAAACCCTCTGCTAACACAACCAACAAAGAATCCTACACAGAGGTGTACACAAATGCCCTGTATAAAGACTTGTATAGCTGCATAGACTTGGGGAGTACCTGACCAGATAAAAACAGGTCCTCATGAAAAAACAAGCCTCCCTGATGGACCTCAAGTATAAAAAGGGTATATAACAAGGAGAAGAAACTGATGTCTAAGAACAAGAGAGAACTGGTTCAGCAGAGGAAGAACACCCTCCACAGCATGAACAAGCAAATCAGATATCTTGTAAAGTCCTCCAAACCTAATTATGAAGCTAAATTAGCATCCCTAGCTAAGGATAATCATAAAGGATTCTTTAGCTACATCCAAAATCTAAAAGGGAAGGCCCAGCTTTGTGCCAAACTAGTAGTGGACGGTACCACTCATACTGAACCTGAGGAAATTACTAACCTGCTAGCTGACAGATTTAGCACAAACTTCACCCCATCTGTCCCCACCAGTCATACCCCATATAATACCAGCCACCAGTCTTCTACCTAGTATCTCTAAAGAGCAGGTCATAACTGCACTCTCCAAGGCCAAAAGCACAGCCTCGATGGGACCAGATAACATCCCTGGCTGTTTACTAAACAGTCTAAAATAGGAACCACTTGGCACTCTATTTACCCATAGCCTAAGCACTGAAGCTCTGGCTTTGTTCCTGCAGAATGGAAAACAGCAACAGTAAACCCCTTGCACAACCATAGCCTAAGCACTGAAGCTCTGGCTTTGTTCTTGCAGAATGGAAAACAGCAACAGTAATCCCCTTGCACAACCATAGCCTAAGCATTGAAGCTCTGGCTTTGTTCCTGGAGAATGGAAAACAGCAACAGTAATCCCCTTGCACAACCATAGCCTAAGCACTGAAGCTCTGGCTTTGTTCTTGCAGAATGGAAAACAGCAACAGTAATCCCCTTGCACAACCATAGCCTAAGCACTGAAGCTCTGGCTTTGTTCCTGCAGAATGGAAAACAGCAACAGTAATCCCCTTGCACAACCATAGCCTAAGCATTGAAGCTCTGGCTTTGTTCCTGCAGAATGAAAAACAGCAACAGTAATCCCCTTGCACAAAGGGGGTCCATCAACCGACCCTGGGAACTATAGACCCAAAAGCCTAACCAGCCTTATCTGCAAGTCCATGGAAAGAATCATTAAGGTCCTTATTAACAAAGACTAGGCAACCTTGAAACTCTTGACCAGACCCAGTCTGGCTTTGTTAAAGGTAGATCATGCTTATTAAACCTGGTGGACTTCTTTGAGAATGTCACCAAAGCCCTGGATGAAGTCACAACAGGACATACTAACTATTTTGACTTAGCCAAGGCCTTTGACAGAACCCACCCCCCCCCCCCCAGGTATCATTGAGAAACTCTCCCAGATGGGGATTAACCCTTACATCACTAGATGGATAGCCAATTGGCTCATCAACATAATACATACAGTCAAACTTGGGGTTTCTACCTCTAGCAGCAGACCAGTTACCAGTGGTGTACCACAATGATCTGTGCTGGGCCCTCTACTATTTGGAATCTACTTACCGGAAGTCCAAGCAAAAGTAGATATGGCATGAGTCCTGTAATGATATCAACATATTACAAAAAGGGCTAACACAGACAAACAATTGGTGTCAAAGCCATGGACTTAAACTAAACACAATAAAGTGCATTATCATCTACTTTAGCAAAGGGGAACTCCATGCAATTTACAGTGTTGACAGTAGCCCCTTATGCTCTAAATCAGTGTTGTGGGATTTGGGAACACAGGTTGATAGCAACCTAAACTTCAATCACCATGTGTCCACAGTGGTAAGAAAAGCCTTCTATGTTGCTCATCTCATAAGTAAGGGCCTCTCATCCAGGACTAGGGATGCTATAACTCCTCTGTATTCGACCCTTATCAGACTACTAATAGAGTACAATGCTCCCTTCTGTATATACCTCACCAGACATCTGCAGCAGCTGGAGAGACCACAGAGGTTTCTCACCAAGAAAATCATGGCCCTTCAAAACATGACCTTTGTGGATAGACTGAAAGCCCTGTCACTGCATTCTGTATGTTATAGGCTGCTGAAAGGTGACCTGTGCCTGGCCTACAGAGCAGTCTTTGAATGAGCCCTAATGGCAATGCTGCACATCTGCAAGTCAAATGGGACAAGATTCCCTTGCTCCAGGAATCTTAACCTAGCCTGTTACATTAACAGGACATGGTGGAGAGACAGCTATGTCTCACAGAGATTGCCACTCCTCTGGAATAAACTCCCAATTCACATGACACAGAGCTCCTCAATGGCCCTATTTAAGCCCAATTTAGACCACTGGATGGAAGATTGTAAATTCACCCCACGTGTGGCACCTATGGACAGGGGGAGTCAGTGATGATCATAGACTAGTGCTGTAAATATAGACCATCTATCATGGTCAGTCAACGAATACAGGTATAACATGGCTAGGATTGTAAAGGCTCTACAGCCTAGAAACCTCCTATGAACCTATGAACTTACTCTGTGTATTACTCATTCCACATGTCCTGCTCATTCTATATGTGTTACTCATTCTGTGTGTACTGCTCATTCTATATGTGTAACTCATTCCATGTGTCCTGCTCATTCTATATGTGTTACTCATTCTGTGTATGCCACACATTCTATATGTGTAACTCATTCCATGTGTCCTACTCCTTCTATATGTGTTACTCATTCTGTGAGTCCTGCTCACTCTATATGTGTTACTCATTCTGTGTATGCCACACATTCTATATGTGTTTCTCATTCCATCTGTGCAGCTTATTCTGTGAGTTACTCATTCTGCGAACACTGTTCATTCTGTGTGTGTTACTCCTTCCATGAGCGCTTTCAGTGTGAAAGCTGACTGGACCATTTGTTGCTTGTTGAGTCAGAGCTGTTCATAGGAAACTGTTATCCCAGCAGCTATGGAGGTGTTTTCTGCCTTAATCCCAATCCCTGCAGTAGCTGACAGGTGCGTTCTGCTGTGCTGGACACAGTACGGGCACACTACTGTGCATGCCTGGTAATAGCAGCAGCATGAGTTGTTTAGCAGGTACATCTCCCTCGGGCCCTATTACTTTTGAAGTATGCCTGTGCCAGTAATAGACTCTAATCATATCGGCTGTCAGCACAGCAGTGGGCCTAGCTGCCTCCCTCCCTTCAAGAAGGGTAAATTAGTATTGGCAACTGAGTCACATTCGCCAGTACCTGTACTGCTAATTCTTTTCACGTTATTTGGATTGCACTTAGGGCATTACTTGCCTGGGTGACACAGCTGGAAATTTTAACTTATTCACTATTACCATACTGACCACACTGCATTTTATATCCCACCTGCAGTGCTACTTGCGTGGGCTGCCTTATCTCTATTACACCTAGAAAATCAGAGCCAGACCACACACAATGTAAAGTAAAAATAAAACCCGGACCCCCAGCTAAACCGGGAATATTCAGGAAATATTCTAAGGCTAACCTCCTGCTATTAAGTGAGAACTTGGGAAAATTTCAAGCCCCTATAAACCCTGAGAATACTTCTGCATATGCAGAACTGTTCATAGAAACCATGTAGAAGCATGTTAAGAGATACATAGAAGCAGCTGTACCTACTAGGAAGAAATACAGAACTAACTATTGCCCGAACTCACTTAATCTCCACCCTTCTCTATGCATCCCCAGTCTATACCAACTTATCCAACAATAATCTTAATAAGTTGGAAACATCCTATAATAACATAGCTAGATTTGCCACTGGTGCCCCTTTTCGAACCCACCACTGACAAAATCTTAAATTGCCAGGATGGCTGGAATTGCAAAACGAGATTCTTTTCCAGCAACTTACTACTATACACAAGATCTTACACCATCCCACAGATACTCCCATACTCTCTACCCTTATCTACCCATATAAAAATCTAACAACCCTTCGATCAGCTAATAAGGTACTAGTAACTACCCTAAAGTCCAACAATAAATCTGGAGATAGCTTGTTGTCAAACTCTATTGGTAACTCTTGGAACACACTTCCAACTGAACTAACAGTCCTTTCTTCTACCCCACTTTTCAAGAAGCAATTAAGAATCTTCCTCATAGCCCAATGGCTATGCCCATGCACAAATCCTGACTGACACTATCTCCCCTAGCAGGGGCCATTCTTTACTGTCTATCTTTAACATGTTATTTCAGATGCTCTGATATTCTCTGTGAATTCCTGCTGTAGTAGCTCACCTCCTAAGGTTTAGTAAACTTTATAAACAATGTTACCCTAAAAAAAAAATGTATTTTTTATTAACCTTTTACTCAAAATTTTTAACTTATTTAATCTTCACTATATTCTCTAGCCATTTCATGTATGTTACTGTAACAGTACTATATAAATGTTCCTGTATTTGAAATGTTTTACCTTTGTCTGCAATTAACTGTATTGTATATGGTCATTTCTGTCTTGTAAATTGTCTTAATGTGGAGCTTTTCTCCCCGGGCCTCCACTGAAAATGGACATATATCCAGTCGGACTAGCCGGATAAATAATAAATAACAAAAAAACAAGCCACCCTGGTGGAATCACAAACTCAATAAGATGTATAACAGGAGGAAGAAAATCATGGCAAAAATTAGGAGGTGCAGCACCCAGCAGGATAAAAGCACTCTCATTAAACTAAGCAAAGAACTCAGAGGAGAAATAAAGTCTGCCAAAGCCAAATCTGAGGTAAGTTTGGCCTCCCAGGTCAAGGACAACCACAAAACATTGTTTAGCCATGTCCGTAACCTCAAAGACAATACACAATTGTATGCAGAGCTCATTGTAAATGGAGCCACCTGTACTGAGCCAGAAGGTATAGTAAACCTCCTGGCTGATAAATTCAGCTCCAACTTTACTGCTCTCTCCCTCTCAACCTTCCCTCAGGAAATATCATCAAATATAACTTCCCCTACTATCAATAGGGAACATGTCCTTAATGCTCTTTCTAAGACCAAGTTCACTGCATCAATGGGCCCAGACAATATCCCAGGATGCCTTCTAAATAGCATGAAACATGACCTATCAGGGCCTCTGGAATTACTATTTAAATGTAGCCTCCAAACAGGCTTCATGCCTCATGAATGAAGAAAGGCAACAGTCATCCCTCTGCACAAAGGTGGGCCATCTACAGACCCTGGAAACTACAGACCTATAAGTCTTTCTAGTCTTATATGTAAAGCCATGGAAAGAATTATCATGGAGATGATCAATAGAGATATAGTAAACCTCCAGACACTGGACCCATCCCAGTTTGGTTTCATCAAGGACAGATCATGCCTACTCAACCTGGTGGACTTCTTTGAGAAGGTCACCAAAGCAATGGATGAGGGCAAAATCATTCACACTGTTACCTTGACCTGGCCACAGCATTTAACACAATATCCCACTCGGGCATTGTTGACAAACAAGAGGTTAGGTACAAACCTGTATGTCACCTGGTAGATAGCCAACTGGCTCACAGACAAGATCCAGGAAGTTAGAATTGGGGAGTCCACCTCTACAAAGAGGCCAGTCACAAGTGGAGTCCCTCAGGGATCAGTCCTTGGACCGCTCCTTTTAGCATTTACTTCTCAGAAGTCAAGGCCAATGTCAGTGGTCTCTGGCTGACTAAATTTTCAGATGATTACAAATTAGGAGCTGTCATTGAATCTCATACTGACACAAATGTTCTCCAGAAGGGGCTAACACAGACAAACAGCTGGTGTCAGAGCCATGGACTAAAACTAAATTCCAAGAAATGCATAACAGTATCCACTGGGAAGTCATCCATCCCTGATAACTATCATATTGACAACACACCCCTTAGAGTTGACCCAGTAGTCAGGGACTTAGGGACACACATAGACAGTAATCTAGCTTTTGATCATCACGTGTCTACAGTGGTAAGGAAATCATTCTATGTTGCGCAACTTATAAACAAAAGTATGGCGTCTCAGTCTAAGGAATTCATTGTTCCACTGTATTTGTCATTCATCAGAACTATCATTGAGTACAATGCCCCCTTTGGTTTGTACTTAACCAAGCATATCCAACAACAGGAGCATCCACAGAGGTTCCCCACTAAACGAATACAGGGCATACGTAATATGTCTTATGCTGACCTCCTCAAGGACCTACCCCTGCATTCTGTCTCCTACAGGTTTTTGAGGGGAGATCTATGCCTGGCATACAGGGCATTGTCCGATCCCACTCTGATGGACTTCCTGCATATCCACAAAACAAACAGTACCAGAATTACCCATTCTAAACACTTAAACCTTGCCTGTGATATAAATAGGACCTGCTGGAGAGAGCGGTATGTATCCCAGAGGCTACCCCCTCTATGGAATAAGCTCCCCATCCATGTGAAGCACAGTTCCTCCCTATTCCAATTCAAGTGCAACTTGGATAATTGGATGGGAAACCGGAAATTAATCCCTGGTTTGACACCAGTGTCTCTAAAGGACAAAGGTAACCTGTAAATGGTTCATCTCCCAGGGCCCTGCTTGTAAATATTTAATCTCCCAGGTTCCTGCTTACACTTACCAAGGGAACCAGAACTTGTCAGAGATTTGGGATTCATGGCTAGGCTTAAAAAGGCCTTTGTGGTCATTAGCCTAGTAAACACCTATGAACCTATGAACCTATGAATGTAGATACTGCAGTGTTGCTTAATCTGCATACTGATTTCATATTTTTCAGTGTCACAGTTAAGCATTTTAAACATGTGAAAGTGATTCACCTGAACAAGTGAAGAAGAAAGCTGTGTCATTTGTTCATTTAAAGCATTTGGTATCTTTGTCACATTTAAGCCCTCAGTTTTAGTAAATGCTGCAGGTGATTGCTGTCTATCCTGCCAGCACACAGGAGTTTCTCACCTCATTGCTGTGACTGCTAGCAGGTGTGAATAGTTAGCTGATTTAATATTAATCTTCACTGGCAGGAATTGAATAATTTATGTAGTATTGCTTAGGTTATATGATATATAGCAATATATGTGAAGTACAATGTTCGGTATGTTACAAGTGATAATTCAATAAATATGTTTTGAAAAAAAGTATAAAAAAATGCATGCGTTCTACTGAACTATATGCTGGATATTTTTACTAGATTCTGTTGATACAGTAAATGAGTGTTGGGACTTTTACTACAAATATTTGTCATGATACATTCACCATAGCATTTTCTCTGATGTTTAGTGAACATTCATAAGGACAGTTTTCAACATAATGATAGTAGATATATTGTTTATTTATTTAATCTTTTTACCATTTGTTAACAGGGAATGTCCGACTTGGAACAAAGGGGATTTATAGCGGAGGCCCGGGAAGAAACTCTCCAGATGCATGTCTTTGTAATATGGGAGGAAACCAGAGCACCAAGAGGAAACCCACACAAATGCAGGGAGGACATGCAGACTCCACACAGAAGGCACTCCGGCCAAGAATTGAACCGGAGAACCTCTTGCTGTGAGGCGACAATGATACCGCTGCACCACTGTGCCGTTTAAATAAGTTTAACATAAGAACTTTAAAACAAAACTTAATTAGAAGCGATCCCCTCAATCTTACTAAACTGTAAATAGATAATCTTGAAGCCCAGCTGAAGAGTACAGTGATGGACATAAGGCAACGTTCAAATATCTGTGTCAGTACTGAATCAGAATAGTCATCCCCAGGTCAAAGGTGAAAGTAATATAAGTGAAAATGAGATAACAGCTAAGTGTTGTTTTGTCGATCCTTAATAGAAACTGTTTTTCTCATGTACCTATGCGCTGCTCAACCCTACTGATAGGCTCAAAATGTACTGCGAGGTCAGACAGGAGCAGCTATGCAAATGAAGATACCCAGTAGACTAGTCAGTTATAATTTGCAAACCTGTACAACTAAGCACATAACGTGAGTCATGTACAAACACACTCGTAGGCTTCTACCAAAAAATAAATAAAAAGCATTCAAAAATTCATGTGCAAGGAGTTAAAGAGACATGTTGTACAGCAGGATGTGGCTTAGCAAGATCATTTGAAGTGCTACAGAAAATTCAAAGTGAAAAAGTGCCCCTGTTACAGCCAACAGTAATAACTGTCTACATTGCACTCAAACACAGAGACTCACACTAACATGCTAGTCACTGCAGCCATCACATCAACTTATTCTTCCAGTGTTAGATAAGGATGATACTCTAGTCATAGGAGCTCCTCATAGCTGCTCCATCAGTAATGAGATGCAAATAAATGCTGGTAGGCATGAATATGCAATGAGACAGAGCCCTTCTCAGTGAAGATAACATAGATAGTAGTACAATTAATATAAACAATGAGGCAGAGCCCTTCGCGGTAAAGATAACATAGATGATAGCACAATTAATATAAAATACAGACATTGAGAGCATATAGAATATACAACGTGTAAAGAGACAGCAAACTAAATAACCAGTATTAGAAGAAGCAAGCCAGGATCCACGAACCAATATTTATTGAGCGCTTTTGTTTTTTAAAATAAAAAACTTCATCAGAATGATTACAAATGAACAATGACTGCCCCAACTTATATAGCAATCTTGCTTACAAAAATGTTAATTAGCAATCATCTTAAAGGTGTAGTCTCTAAAACACAAATACAATATGTATATATATATATATATATATATATATATATATATATATATATATATATATGTGTGTGTGTGATCAATATGCAGTTCACAACATATATATATTTTTATATATAAGCAAATATTTATATAATTAATATATAATTTACAATGAAATGTTTCCTGTGAGTTTATATATTTATGTTTTTAACAGATTTTACATATTATACATATTATACATCATACATTTTATGTATTTTAAGGTATGTATTTATTGTATTTGTGTTTTAGAGACTATACTTTAAATTGATTGCTAACCCTGTGGCCCTAACTTAACTTCAGATTCCTGTGTTTATGTCTGTTTCCATTATGGGAAATGGTATCAATTCCTCTAGACAGACTGACATAATAAACCTTCATCTAGGGAGGAGGTCACACTCTTAAAGAAATCTATGTGGTTCATCATACACAGCCTTCTGTTAACTAAACTGCACTGGTGTAGGTAAGTTCCATGATGATTCTGTCCCTCACGCTGTATGATATGCTTATACGGATAATCATTCTTTAATTACTGGGGTCTGTGGATGAGCCTTCTTTGTAGATATTAGGGATTCAGTAATTTTATTGCTCTATTAAAAATGTCTCTAATGGAGTAAACTATGTCGTTTTCCTTGCACAAATTTGGCTTCCCAGTATTTAAGTCATTCTGTTCTTGCTGTAGAGAGCAGGTGGCTATTTTAGATATAATTTCAGGTGGGATGATGTTGTAGGGTGGAAGAGCAGAAATAAATGTAGAGAGGACATAGCAAGCAACAAACAAATCACAGGATAAGAATCATCCCTAAAGCAAAGCACATGGTGCAATGCGAAAAGGCAGTCATGAAGAAATATATAAGTAAGGGATTTAAGTTGTAAGATGTTGAGCTCATCCCACCCTTTCACAGAGAAATGCTAAGTCCACATCTGGTGTGTCATCTAAGAAGAAGAGTTTCTAAAGTGGTACAAGAAATGGAAATGTCAGTGGATGACCAGAGACTTTAAAAAATTAACATGTGAATCCTGAAAGAAGGATGACCATGAAAAACTACTCTTTGACAATATTATAACATAATGTTAATAATCTATCTCAGTTTGTTTTCTGCATGCCAGATTGATATATTATATCATAGGTTCATATGTTTATAGGTTGGCACTAGGCTATCTGCCCAAAGGCATTTATAAGCCTAGCCAGAATGTGTTGGCCTTTGCCACCTCCTTAGATTAGTTCCTTGTGCCTCTGTCCAGCAGAGCCACTGAAGTGATTCCTCAATGTAAACTTTATGTTTCCCATCCACTCGTCAAGGTTTCTTTTGAAGAGTGTTAGCGAGGAGCTCTGCCTAATGTAGATTGGGATCTTGTTCCAAAGCATGGGAAGTCTCTGGGGCAGGAATTTATCCCTCCAGCACATCCTATTTATTGTTGTGGTGAGGTTGAGATGCCTAAAGCGTGTGGCTTGAGGGGATAAGGTTTTCTTTAGGTGGAGCATGTCTATGAGTTCTGGGTTGGACATGGCCTTGTATGTCAGGCAGAGATCATCTCTGAGTAGGCGGTATGCAACCGAGTACAACTGGAGTTTCTTCAGTTGAGCTGCATAGGGCATCTGTTTGAGGCCAGTGATCCTCTTGGTGAGGTACTTCTGTGGTCTTTCCAGCTGTTGCAGGTGTCTTGTAACGTACATCCCAAACAGGGTGTTGTACTCTATGATAGGTCTGATGAGTGATGAGTAGAGGGGCACAATGACCTCTTTTGATCTGGATGCGAACCCTTTTGTGATTAGGTGGGCCACATAGAAGGATTTTCTAACCACTTTGACAATGTGATTATCAAAGGTGAGATTACTATCTACTTGGGTCCCCAGATCCCTTATTACATCTTCCATATTTAGGGGACTACCACCTATGTGGTAGTTTGTGGGTACTTTGTTTTTTCCAAAGTACATGGTTTGTATGGTTTCCTTTTCTTTTTTTTAGATTCTGTCTATCTTTATGTACTATTTCCGGAGCTTTTCTCCCCGGGCCTACGCTGAAAATGGACTTGTGTCCAGTCGGACTTTTCTAGTAAACAAGATTAAAATAAATAAATAAATAAATAAAAATATTTGACAAAAATACAAAAGGATGAAGTCAGATAATTGAATCACGTGAACAAATGGACTTTCATACCACTGAACTACAGAAAAGCATGCATATTGCAGTTCATTACAATACTACATTCACTTCAAAACATACCGTAAATAAAATGCTACAGTTAAAGGTTCATAGGTTAGTACAAGGCTAATTGCTCTTGCAGGCCATTTTGAAGCCTGGCCAATTATCAGTGCTTAAAATTAACCTATCTCATCTGAGTTTAGATTCACCTAACCCATTCCTATAGCTATATTTATATATTACTCTAGTGATAACTACTGGATCAAAACATAGATATTTGGAGGTGATCCATGTGTTGTGAATAAAGCATTTAGGAGCTGCCTCTGTCCAATGGTAGTACCTTGGTGAGTTCTGGAGTATATTTCCTATTTCCTATCCACTGACACCAGTTACCCTTGAGTGTGGTCGGGTATGAGCTTTATTTTTCATTGATGGGGAGGCTGTTCCATAGTAGTGGTATCCTCTGTATGATATATCTGTTCCTCCAAACCATTCTGTTAATGTTGCAGAAGAGGTTTAGGTCACTGGATCAAGTATTTCTAATACCATTTAACTTGAGAATCTAAAGTAAATCCATCAATAATGGGTTGGAGGATGCCTTGTTTGCTAGACACAGGTCACCTCTTAGCATTATCTGTAAGAGACAGAATATGGTGATAGGGCTTTGAGATGGTCCCCATAGGACATATTGTTTAGGCCTCGTATCCTTTTTGTAAAGCATCTCTGTGGGCATTCCAGTTGTTGTATGTTCTTGGACAGATACATGCCAAAAAGGGCATGATTAGTCTAATGAAGGCTGAGTAAAGGGCATCCCTGGACCTAAAAGCAATTCCCTTGTTTATGAGCTGTGCAATATAGAAGGACTTCCTTACCCTAGTGGACACATGCTGGTCAAAGTTTAGGAGACTGTCCAGATAAGTTCCCAAATCCCAAACTATTGTATCAACATATCCCAGCACTAAACTGTGGGGGACTGCACTGGTGACTGGTCTTTTTGTGGCGGAAACCTTCCCAGTTTTGGTTTCTTACATCTTATCTGTGAAACAGTTGACAATCTAGTGGGTGACAAAGCAGCTTGTTACAGTTTATTAAGCTTTTCTACTATGCCTGAGTGTAGCATTGTGTCAAAATATGATGTGGCCAGGTTGAGCTAGGTGGTATGTACCATTTTACCTTTGTCCTTTTCCAAAAAGTCCACCTGACTGAGTAAGCATGACCCGCCTTTGAAAAAAACTGACTTAGATGAGTCCAATGTTTGGAGGTCCTCAGTTTCCTTATTGATTAATTCCATAACTCTTTCTATGCTTCAAATATGAGGCTGGTCAATCCGATGGGTCTGTAGTTGCCTGGGTCCGTGGAAGGTCCTCCCATATGCAGGGGAATAATCATTGCTGTTCCCCATTCAATTTGTGTAAAACCCTTATGGAAGCAAAGGTTGAATGGTGTTGTTAGCAGTGGCTAAATCATGCTTCACGCTATTCAGTATGAATCCTGGGGTATTGCCATGACCCGCTGATATAGTATTTTTTGCTTTTGATAGCACTTTTAGACATGTTCAGAGTCCCAAGAATTAAACAGGAAAAAGAAGTCAGTTTACACTGTTTTCTGAGATTTTTTTTCAGAACAGCCTGGCACTACATTTACTCCAATTTGGAAATAAGGCGATATTGTCTTATCACAGATCTTTCTGCCTTCTGCAGAAGGCAGAAGCACCATATGAAAATTTATCACTGGGCTGCTGCTAGATACAGTACAGATCCATTTCTATTGGATCAGACTGACTCAGGCGACTGGCTCAAACTGAGGCAGCCTGAGGCTCCAAGTGAAAGAAGTAGTGGAGAGGTAGAAAAAAAAAACAAAAGCAGGACTGATATTTTATTCTTCTAGCTCTGCATATGCAAATTATCTAATATTTATTTATTTTACATTTGTTTACTGGGAAGGTCCGACTGGGCTAATAGCCCATTTTCAGGCCTGGGGAGAAAAGTTCCAAAAAAGAAAAAGAAAAATGTAAATAGATTTTGACAGTATAAACCTTAGATAAGCATAATAAGTTGCATGCATAGTTACACATAGATTATAAAAGGGAAACTATAAAGAGCAAAATATTTTACATGATTATACATAGGTTTGAAAATAGCATCATAAGTTATTTGCTTCAGTAGAATAAAGTGAAATTGACTCACCTCAGGCTTCATGCCCACTGAATGGCGCACAGCTACAGTTATCCCACTCCACAAGGGAGGGATCCACCTTGGATCCCGGGAACTACCGCCCCATCAGTCTGATGAGCCTGGTCTGCAAGGTTATGGAATGTATTATCATGGAACTTATAAACAAAGACATTGGCAACCTTCAAACACTGGACCCAACCCAGTTTGGGTTCGGGAAGGGCCAATCTTGTCTCCTGAACCTGATTGACTTCTTCGAATCAGTCTCCAGAGCCGTGGATGAGGGTAAGGTGGTCCACACAGCCTATCTGGACCTTGCCAAGGCCTTTGACACCATCCCCCACTCTGGAATCATAGATAGACTTACTAAGCTGGGCATTAATCTCTACGTCACACGATGGGCTGCCAACTGGCTTACTGACAGAACCCACACTGTAAAAGTAGCCGACTCCAAATCCAGCTCCAGACAAGTGATAAGTGGAGTACCTCAGGGTTCAGTCCTGGGACCGCGCTTTTTTGGCATCTACTTCTCTGAAGTACAGACCAACACTAAGGGACACTGGCTAGCAAAGTTTGCAGATGACTGCAAACTGGTAGCCATTATTGAACCCCCAAATTATGTAGATACTCTACAAAAGGGCCTTACAGAAACAGATGCTTGGTGCCAGAGCCATGAGCTCAAGCTCAATGCCAAGAAGTGTATAGTTATCCCCTTTGGGAAAAAACATGTACCCATGAATTACCATATAGGTGGCAGTACACTAAACACCGAAAGTGTGATAAGGGACTTAAGGACACAGGTGGACAGTGGTCTCACCTTCGATAACCACATAGCCACAACAGTCAGGAAATCCTTCTATGTGGCACACCTCATCACTAATGGCTTTTCATCCAGAAAAAGGGAGGTCATTGTCCCACTGTACTCATCCCTCATTAGACCCATTATAGAATACAATGCCCCATTTGGTCTGTACCTCTCAAGACATCTGTAACAACTGGAAAGGCTGCAGAAATACCTCACTAAAAGAATCACAGGCCTAAAGCAGATGCTCTACGCTGACCACTTTAAAAAACTCCAGCTATACTTTGTTGCATATCGTCTACTCAGAGCCAATCTCTGCTTAACATACAAGGCCATGTCAAACCCAGAGCTGTTGGACATGCTACACTTAAAGAAAACCCAGTCCCTCAGAGCCACATGCTCCAGGGATCTAAACCTTGTCATCACAATAAACAAAAATGCTGGAGGAATAGGTAACTGACACAGAGATTCCCCAGACTCTGGAATAGACTGCCCATACATGTCAAGCAGAACACCTCTTTGGCCCTCTTCAAAAGGAACCTTGACAACTGGATGGGAGAAAGGAAATTCACACTGGGGATCATGTCAGTCGCCCTGCTAGACAGGGGTCCATGGAAGTAAATAGTGTGGGAAGAAATAACCAGGGAATTGTTATGGCTAGGCTTGTGTAGGCCGATAGCCTAGTACCAACCTATTAACCTATGAACCTATGACTAGCAGTACATTTATATGCAGCAAATGTTAGGGTCAAGAAAGGAATATGTTCCATGGACCCATCTGCCAGACATGTAGTTAGGAGTAGTAGGAAGTTAGGTTAGGATTTAGGTGGGGTGGGAGAGGAAGTTGCTTGAATGCACTGATGAGAGGAAAAAGAAAAAGTGGGTAGGATGGGATATGAAAAAAAAATAAAAAATCAGCCTGTGGTAGTACAGGAGCATTGCCAATTGTTGTATAGGTGTTCCTTGAGCAGCAGTTTAAAATTGGTGGTAGAAGTAGTGTTGTTTTTGTGTAGGGGTATGAAGTTCCAGGATTTTGATATTTGGTTAGAAAAGAGGGAGTCACCGAAGCTGTTATTGGCTTTGGTAACTTTTACTAGCAGTTTGTCGGATGAGCGAAGGGTACAGTAGGAGTATGGTTGGATTAAGTGTTTGAGGGAAGGGCAGTTATTGGGTTGGTATATAACAGCGTGGGTAGCTGCAAGTTGGTTGAATGTTAGTAGGTGTAGTAGTTCAAGCCATCTTAACTGTCTTAAGGCAGTGCAGTGGTGTGTACGGTTGGGGAAGTTGGTTGCAAATTTAGCAATTTTGTGATAGCAGGCCTCTAGTTTAAGATCGGATTTCCAAAGGTTAGTGAAAATAGGGGAAGCATACATTAAGGTAGATAGTAGGTATGCTTTGGCAATGGATTGTCTAGTGGTTGGGGTTTGAAATGTTTTGGATCTATGTAATGAACCAAGTTTAATGTGGGCCTTTTTTATGGAGAGTGATATATGTTTGTCATATTGTAATGAGTTGTTGATAGTGACTCCTAGTAATTTGGTACTGTCAACTGGTTCAATTTTTGTATTGTTAGATGCAATGATGTAGAAGGGGGTGAGGGAGATGAGGTTCCGCTCTTAGTGAAAAGCATAAGTTTTGTCTTGTTAGGGTTTAACATAAGTTGATTTTCTGTTAGACAATGCTCTATGTCAGAGAAGGCCTTTTGGTTTGAGTTTTCAGTTCAGGGAGGGTGGGAGCTGAGCAAATGATGGAGGAGTCATTTGCATATTGGACAGTTGTGGCTTGGTCAGTGGCAGAGTTAAGGTTATTGGTAAAGAGCCATTTCACACTGAGCTAATAGGAGGAAGTCAGAGGAAGGGCTCTGAGCTAATGAATCTCATTTCAGTGAGAGTGAATTGTTTGTGGTCATTGGCTGACTGGGGTTGCCTGGACTACGCCTTGAAATAAGCACCTCATTAGTTCTTTCAAGCTTTTTTTTAAAAGTTGTTTCGGGTTTCAGCTTTGTTACTTAAGAAGTTAACTTATGACTGTTTCTGCCATTTCACACTGAGCTAATCGGAGGAAGTCGGAGGAAGGGCTCTGAGCTAACGAATCTGATATATATAACATTAAGTATCCTGTTCTTTGCTTATTTCTGAGTTATTTATAGCACTTTTATTTTGCTCACTGTCTGTGAGGTATTAAGTAGAATTTTCTACAATTGTTAAGTATCTGGTTGGGTTTGTTTGTTCTGATTTCCTGCTAGGAGTGTATCATATAACTTGTTTGCATTTAAAAGCATTCTCTAGAGTCTAATTGATCCTTTATCTGGTTAAACATTTCTGCAGTTTTTTTCTACCTAAGTAGTGTTGGTAGTGTAGCATTGCCCATAATCAGGCTTGTGTTTTGGGCCTAGTTGTTTGTTAGTAGAGGCTGTGTGTCTGAGCACATGTCCCAGGTCTTCATAGCTTAGCCAAGGCCAGTATAGCATTTCAGTGAGAGTGAATTGTTTGTGGTCATTGGCTGACTGGAGTTGCCTGGACTACGCCTTGGAATAAGCACCTCATTGGTTCTTTCAAGCTTTTTTAAAAGTTGTTTTGGGTTTCAGCTTTGTTACTTAAGAAGTTAACTTGTGACTGTTTCTGCCATTTCACACTGAGCTCATCGGAGGAAGTTGGAGGAAGGTCTCTGAGCTAACGAATCTGAGATATATAACATTAAGTAGCCTGTTTTTTGCTTATTTCTGAGTTATTTATAGCACTTTTATTTTACTCACTGTGTGAGAGGTATTAAGTAGAATTTTCTACAATTGTTAAGCATCTGGTTTGGTTTGTTTGTTCTGATTTCCTGCTAGGAGTGTATCATATAACTTGTTTGCATTTAAAAACATTCTCTAGAGTCTCCTTGATCCTTTATCTGGTTAAACATTTCTGCAGTTTTTTTTCTATCTAAGTAGTGTTGGTAGTGTAACATTTTCCATACTCAGGCTTGTGTTTTGGGCCTAGTTGTTTGTTAGTAGAGGCTGTGTACTTGAGCACATGTCCCAGGTCATCATAGCTTAGCTAAGGCCAGTATAGCATTTCAGTGGGAGTGAATTGTTTGTGGTCATTGGCTGACTGGGGTTGCCTGGATGACGCCTTGGAATAAGCACCTCATTGGTTCTTTCAAGCTTTTTTTAAAAGTTGTTTGAGGTTTCAACTTTGTTACTTAAGAAGTTAACTTGTGACTGTTTCTGCCATTTCACACTGAGCTAATCGGAGGAAGTCGGCGGAAGGGCTCTGAGTTAACGAATCTGAGATATATAACATTAAGTATCCTGTTTTTTGCTTATTTCTGAGTTATTTATAGCACTTTTATTTTATTCACTGTGTGTGAGGTATTAAGTAGAATTTTCTACAATTGTTAAGCATCTGGTTGGGTTTGTTTGTTCTGATTTCCTGCTAGGAGTGTATCATATAACTTGTTTGCATTTAAAAGCATTCTCTAGAGTCTCCTTGATCCTTTATCTGGTTAAACATTTCTGCAGTTTTTTCTACCTAAGTAGTGTTGGTAGTGTAGCATTGTCCATACTCAGGCTTGTGTTTTGGGCCTAGTTGTTTGTTAGTAGAGGCTGTGTATCTGAGCACATGTTCCAGGTCATCATAACTTAGCCAAGGCCAGTATAGCATTTCAGTGAGAGTGAATTGTTTGTGGTCATTGGCTGACTGGTGTTGCCTAGACTACGCCTTGGAATAAGCACCTCATTGGTTCTTTCAAGCTTCTTTTAAAAGTTGTTTCAGGTTTCAACTTTGTTACATAAGAAGTTAACTTGTGACTCTTTCTGCCATTTCACACTGAGCTAATCAGAGGAAGTCGGAGGAAGGGCTGTGAGCTAATGAATCTGAGATATATAACATTAAGTATCCTGTTTTTGCTTATTTCTGAGTTATTTATAGAACTTTTATTTTACTCACTGTGTGTGAGGTATTAAGTAGAATTTTCTACAATTGTTAAGCATCTGCTTGGGTTTGTTTGTTCTGATTTCTTGGTATCCTGTTTTTATACTTGGTGGCTTTGCAGTTGTCCACCCCTACTGTAAATTTGATCTGGGGCACTCCTCCTAGTCTAGTGTCATTACCTCATTCTACCTATTCAAGGGAGAACATTTGAGAAGGCCAACCCAGTTAGCTTCTGCTCCTCCTTTCCCCTTTCCACTTTACAAAAAAAATAAAACATTTCTAAGCTTGTTTCCTGCCTTTCCTATAAGTTGTCTAGTCCAGATACAGATTTGCTGTATCCAGGACTGTTTGTAGGCTTCTGAGCCCCCAATCCTTTCTGTGTTGGAGTGAAGCCTTCTAGCTTTTTTTTCTTAGAACTAGCCAGTTTTCTAGTTTCAGCACTCAAATCTGTTTCTTTGAGCTCAGCACTTGTTCAGAACTCATTGTAAGCACTAAATAAGCTACAAATTACTACAGCACTCAACTTTCCTCACTTGTCTAGAGGAAAACAGTTTTTAGTACTTAATAAATAAGCACCTATCCAGGCATGTCTAATGGTCAGCTCCCGGTGTTTTCTCCTGTCTACCTGATGAATCTGGGCATCTTGGCGCAATGTAGCAATTGCCTCATATACACAGACAACCGTCTCCTCCTACCACCCAACACTACAGCCTGTGAGAGATGCACTTATATAACCAAACTGGAAGCAAAGCTCTCTTCACCCAAGACTGGACTAGACAGTCAAGAGGAGAAGGTAAACACTTGCACCACACCACACTCATCACATCCTCCCTCAAAAGCTATACCACCCAAACACACACATAGAAACACAAAACACACACCTACATTCATGGAGGCTCTCAAAAAAAATCTACCCAAACAACAGTGACCTCCAAAGCAGAAACACAAGCAACCTCCACCCCCCAACACAACCCAAATGACACATAGCCCACATGTTGGTTTTAGTTTGTGGAGGAGTTTTTTATGTGGCTAGTTTGGATGGGCTTGAATGAGAGAGTGAAGTTATCAGGGGTAGAATAACTGGAAATAGTTAGTGGGGTGTTGTTTTTGTTGTTTAAGAGGGACTGTATGGAGTTTATGAAGTGAGAATTAAATTGGGCTCCTATGCTGTCTGTGGACTTGGGAAGGTTTGGGATGGGGGTGGAGATTTGGCCTGGGTTTAAGAGTTGCTTAATGGTGGACCAGAATTTTTGAGGGTTGTTTTGATGTTTTTACTTGAGTTGTGAGTAGTATGATTTTTTTGTCTCTTCAAATCTGTGTTTTGGTTTGGTTTCTTAGTTGGGAGAATTGTAAGAGGGTGACTTGGGTTTTGGGTGTTTTATAGTGTTGCCAGGTTAAGTCTCTTTCCTTCATTATTTGTAGAGTGTCGATACTTAGTCATTGATTTGATTTTGCTTTGATGTACTTTCTTCTAATTGGGGCCAGAGAGTTTAGTGTGTTTAAGAATGATTCATTTAAGTATTGGACGGCGTAACCTAGGTTAAGGTGTTTTAAGGGGGTCCAGTTGCATTCTTTTAGGATGGAGTTGAAGGTATCTATAGGGAAGTGTCTATTATTGTGGATATATTTATATATGGTTGTTTTAGCTGGGCTTATCTTTTGCCTAACCAGGAAGGTGGACATGTGGTCGCGAAGGGAGTCTGGGAGGCAGCCAACTTGGTTTTGGCTTGTTATTGAGAATCCAGTCTAGTATGGAATGCTTATTAGTATGTTTGTCAAGTCTGGTTGGACTAGAAATTAGTTCTGATAATCCAAAGAGGTTGATACATTTGGTGGGATTATCCGAGTTACAGGTGGACCAGTCTAGGTTGAAATCACCTAAGATGATTGTTTCTTGGTTATAAGTAGAATAGGCCCTGTAGAGGAGGCTTTCTATTAGCTGGGAATTGTTGCCAGGGGAACTGTAGGTTGCTATAATAGTAATGTACTTATTTGTGTTTAGGAGAAGGCAAGAGACTAGTATTTCTGAGTTAGGGGAGTGAGGTGCAGGGTGAGGTTATTTTTGTAGATAATGGCTATACCTCCACTGCATTTGTTTGGCCTGTCAAGCCTGTGTACATTATAACCCGGAGGTAGGAATACACTATCTTTGTTTTGTTTTTTAAACCAGGTTTCTGTTAGAACTAAGATGTCAGAGGAATAATGAGAGAGTGTGGCTTGAAATTCATGTACTGTGTATAGAATACTTCTAAGATTCATGTTCAGGATTAGTAGGTCAGAGGTACCATGAGTTTGAATTAGGGAGCTGTGGATTTTAGAGTAGCTTTGAGGGAGTTGTGAACGGTGTTGGGAGATAGGCCCTGGATTAGGGTGTATATCTCCACACAGCCTAAGAAATGATATGTTGTACAGCAACATGTATGGGAATTTGTGTGTTAGCTTGGTATATTTACAGTGGAGTTGTGGGGATGTGATGGTGTTCTGATATCTAAGCTTGTAGTGGTTTATTTATAGGTTGGTGAAAAGCTGAGGAAAAATGGTGATGTATGTGTGCAGTGTAGGTCTGTGAGGGCAGTTTGGAAAGGTGGTTGTGTGGATGTATGTGACCTGGTAGCTATGGATGGAGGTTGAAAGGTAGGAAGTTGTTAGTAGGGTCGCTAACACTGTAAGAAAGAGGAGCATGTTGTATGTTTGGTGATTAGTAGTGTCTGTAAGATGTATGCCATATGTGTTGAGATTAAGGGGAAGTGAGGGATGGTGGTAGTGGGGGGAGTGAGTAGAACTGGGGTCGTAGTTATAATGTGGGGGGTGATAGAAATAGTGGTTAATAATTATGTCAGCAAAGCTAGGATTGTAATGTATGTTTGGTGAGAGAGGAGGTGTATGTGTGTGGGGGAGGGGGTCATTATATAGTTGTTTATGTAGGAAGATAAGCAGTTTAACTGTGTGTGTGTGTGTGTGTGTGTGTGTGTGTGTGTGTGTGTGTGTGTGTGTGTGTGCGTGTGTGTGCGTGTGTGTGTGTGTGAATGTGTGTGTGGTGGGGGGGCCATAAATGCTCTGATCTGCCCCTGAGTTTTAAAATGTGTCTGATTTTGACTCATATTTTGGCCTGTTCCTTGCAAAGTTTGTACTGTGGGCAAATTAGTTAAGAATTATGTCACTATATAATGACAAACATTTGAGTTTCAGACTTAATAATGTTCAGAAAAAGCATGGTAATGTAAAGTCTGTTATTCAGGCAATTTTGTTTGAGTATATAAACTCCAATATCTGTCTTCATTTTCATCCTTTGTCTCTCATTACTTTTTTAACTTTCTCTTTGAGAGGTTAAAAGGTATGAGGGGGGGTGAGGATTGTAGAGGCTTGAACAAAGTATTCTGAAAACATCAAGCTAAGAAGATGCTTTCCAGGGTAGTGGGTATTGATGCATGTATTCATTCATTTGATTGCAATCAAACATCTTTGATGTATCATCACAGTGGTATCGGTGGCAGTAATTGATGGTCACATCTATGCTCACATGCATGTTTAGAGTTTATATGAATGTGGGAGGGCATCAGTGTTCTCAACAGTCCCTGATTTCACAAAACAGATTTTGCCTCATACTGGGTCTATCGATCAAAATTATTTTTTTAATTTTTGAGGGGGGGATCAGTGAGGATCATAGTCACTAAATAATGGCAGGTATTTCAGTCTCAAACTTACTAACTATCAGAAAAATGCAAAGGCTGTTACTGGAGCAATTTTCTACTTATGCAAGGACAATATCAGCTCCTGATTTTGGTCCTTCCCCCCCATTGTTTTTGAGCCTTCTGATTGATACTGCAGCAAAGAAGTTGAGAGATGTGTGCATCTGCGCACCAGCGCGCGCGTGTGTGTGTGTGTGTGTGTGTGTGTGTGTGTGTGTGTGTGTGCGTGTGTGTAATATCTGTATGTGCAGTATCTAGATCCTCTGAACTCTCCCAGATTTTGCAGCATTTTATTTTTTACAAAAAATGTTTGATTTTCTAGTAAATCACTGAGGATTATGTCAGCTAATAAAATCAGACATTATAGCTTCATGCATCTAATAGTCCTTATTGTTCAGAAAATGCACAGTGATAGAAACCTTATTGCTATATTATCTTTTTAAGTGTTTAATGGTTATATTTAAATTGTTTCTGATTTTGGGCCTTTGCTTCTTAATTACTGGTAACCTTGTCCAGAATTCACAAGGAGGGTGGCTTAATGGCTAAGGTGTTTGTCTTACAAACACAAAGTGCAGCGTTTGAGTCTCACAAGGGATAATTGGCTATGCTTAAAATGGCTTGCAAGAGCAGTTAGCTTAGTACTCAACTATGAACCTATGAACTATAAACCTAAATCATATACAAAGAACTTGCCATCTAAGCTCTTCACTATCTCTGGTTTTGCCTCATATTGTAGTCTCTGTTCTTGCAAATGCTGTGACAGAAATTTGAGTTTCAGACTTAGTAACCTTCAGAAAATCCATGCTCTTAGAAGAAATGAACTGATTTATTGGCATCATTTTTTAGAATCTGGGAAAGTTCTAACAATGGAACATGTAACAAGTAAATTTAACTTAGAAAATAATTTGTGGCTAGTAATACAAGATATCATAAACAGATTAGAAACAATGCAGTTAACAATCAGCCACAATTTCCTAAATTAATAGAGCATATGATCTCCTTTACAACACAAACTGTTCAAGGAAGAGGTCACTTATCAAACATTTATAAAATAATTAAAAAATGAAGTTATAGCATAAAGAACATTTTGGAGACTATTATAAAACTATCAATAATCAAATCCCTAAAAATGATGATAGAAAATTAATACTTGTCTCTGCAAAGCAAACAACTCTTTCATTACAATGGAAGATATTCACATGGAAATGTATTCACAGATCTTATATAACACCACAAAAAAATGGAACTAATGTTTAAACAAAATATTGGATGTTAGAGGTACAAAATAAACTTGAAAGCATATTGGTAACGTGTTTTATAATTGTCAACTGCTTAAAACATATCAGGTTAAAATAAATTATTTCTTACAAAGAGTTTTTAATAATACATTTCAGTTGTCTAAATCTTTGATTTTGTTTAATCCTCCTGTACTTCAATTTATTCCTAGAACAAAAAGGCATTGTTAGCCTTCGCATGCAAAATTATAACAACAAATTGGAAAAGTGAGAGTTCTCCTACATTTAAAGAATACATAAACATTGTATTAAATGTATCACAAATGGAATTAACCACCATTAGAAGGAAAACAGAAAGGATAACATCTTATTACAATTCATGGCAAAAAGTGATTGAAATGCTAGAAACAAGACTATAATATTTTATGAGATAAATGTTGATTGTAAAGATGTAAATCATACTTTTTAAACTAGACATGTGCAAATAGTTTGTTTTGTTGTTATATTGTTTGTTGAAGTTATTTGTTGTTAACCTGTAAAAATTGTAGGTGAATATTATAAAGTTATGGAAAAATATATCTTTTTGAAAAATTCAATAAAAATACTTGAGGAAAAAAAGAAAATCTATACTAGGGGGTGTGGTCAAGATGGTGAGCAGTTAACAGTAGTTTTTCAACTCTATTTCATTCTAACATCTCTGACAGGATTTTTACTAAAAAAAATCAAATAGAACATTTCAAATCTTGATGGAATTATAGTTGAACATCTGCTGAAAGATTTACTACAAAAATAATATGTTTGAAACTCTTTTAATTACTTTTGCCTATCAACAAAACTTGAAGGAACCAATTCTCTCAGAATGAGCCACTCTAAACTCATTGTACAGGACAGTATAATAAAAAAGGATATACAGGCTATACTATGTAACATCAGTGAGTTATCTGTAAAGACAGATAAATTAGAAAGCAAAATGGGCAATTTCAAAGAGGAATGTAAAAAACAAGTTGAAGTGCTGAGTTAATCTCTTTAAACAACAATCATCACAAATCTTGAGTATAGAAGAGGCAATGTCTGATTTCTTCTGAAACAAAACAACATATTCTGGGATAAAATAGAAGACTTAGAGAACAGATCTAGAAGGAATAACATCAGAATTTACAGGATTCCTGAAAAAAAGGAGGGAGACAGTATGATTCAATTCCTTAATACCTGGCTGCCTAAAACTTTGAACTTGCCTGAAGCTTTTTCCTTTGGCATCGAAAGGGTACATAGATCTCTTTCTAACTCATCTTTGATGGTAAGATTTTTCTCAAGTGAAGGGAAGGATTTAGTCTTAAAAGCTGTATGTACTAATTATCCAGTTAAAGTTAAAGTTAAAGGAAATACTATAAGATTTGACAAAGACTATTCTACATTAGTGATGTCCAAGAGAAAAGCATCTCTGCTACTTGTTAAAAGCTTAAAGAAAAACATTATTAAATCACAAATCTTGTTTCCAGCAAAAATAAAGATTCACCTTCTAGAAGGAAAGAAGATTTTTAACACCTTGGAAGATGCAATGGATTTATACAGAAAAATAAAATCCTACACAAAAAGAAGGATACATAGATTGTAATCTTTTAACTTCTATGAAGATAAATGCAACAAGAGATGGTTAATAAAAGACAAAACAGTAAAATAATGAAGGACAAATGAAAATCAATGTATTTTACGGTTACGAATTGTTATTAATTTAAATAAGTTCTAGAATACTTATGAACATGTGCTTCATATTACTTCTTACAATGTAAATAATTGATTTCTTTCCCTATTTCAAATGGTTACTGATTCCCTTTTTAAAATTTTAAAGTTTGATTCTTTAAGCTATGTATGAAATTAAAGCCACTTATTTTCACTTAGAGTTTAAAAGGTTAAACTGTGCATTTTATTAAAAGTTAATTGTTATTATGGTGAAACTTATGTTAGGTGGCATGGTGTCTGATATCTTGATATAGTTAAGTAATATATTGTTAAATATAATACAATATGTAACATGTGACACTAAAGAGGCATATTAAGTTATATTCTGGGTTATTAAAATGTTCCAGTAGTATGCTACTTGACATGCAATAGGATCCAGGAAAGACATGTTATATGAAGTATAAAAAAACAACAAAAGGAGGAATTAACCACAGGGAACTCTTTGGACTTTGGCCTTTGGATTTTAAATGTGTCTAATGTTGTATCATCTAAAGATGTCACTTCAGTTTTAAGAAAAGGTTTTTCCTTTATTCCTAGTTCTGTTAACACCACTAAACTCATTGTTGATTTAAAATTAGAATCTCAATTATATTTTGCATGATGTTACTTTAACTGATAATAATCTAAATAGATTTAAACATAACAGTACTTACAATCCACCTTTATGTAACACACTGCAGATATCTGGTGACGTGTGATAATGATATGAAAAAAATCAAAAGAGATGTTAATGTGTACAATCTGACCACTAATGAACATCTGGCACTTTGTGACCTAAGTAAAAATAAAAAATTTCCAGTAATGAGAGCTGATAAAGGTGGTATGATTGTTGTTATGCAAACTTGAAGACATGTTATAAAGTGATGATACCTACATTAAGGTGAACAATAGTACCATCAAAGCTAGATTTCTGAGGGCGGATACAGATTTGTTTGACATGTTTTGTCAAGGAAGTATAGATCATGACACTTATGAGTATTTACAGGTTGAATATCCACACATGGGTAATTTGCTTGGAATACCCAAAGTGCATGGGTCTATATTAGAACATCGAAGTTTCAAAATTTCAAATGTTTTAATATCAACCCCTATTCAGCGAAAGCTGAAAACATCGAACATACAGAACAGTGAATTTTTTCCTAGGGAAAAAATTTGCTGTTCCAAAACACATACACAAAACACAAGCACACCAAACAAACAGCAATCCACACACATACACCTAAAATCTTCCACCTAACCCTACACTAAACTATACACACACCACTAACTGTCCACTTACTTTAACCCAAAACCTAACCCAAAGGTCCGTCACTATCGCACACTCACCTCACCCTCGCCCTAACCCTAACTCACCTACCTCGCCCTAACCCTCACGTCCACACAATCGCACACTTACCTGACCCGCGGCCTAACCCTAACTCACCTAACCTGCCCTAACCCTCATGTCCACACAATCTCACACATACCTAACCCGCACCCTAACCCTAACTAACCTAACCCACACTCAATTGCACACTTACCTGAACCTGACCTGTAACTTTCCACCACAGCGCTGAAAATACTGAAGCAACAGAAATGGACAACCGAATTCTTCCCCTAGGACAAAATTCGATTTTCTGTTCCTTCAATATTTTCAGCTTTCGCTGAATAGGGGTCGATATTAGAACAGTCGAAATTTTGAAACTTTGATGTTCTAATATAGACCCAAAGTGCATAAGTCTCAGGTTAATCCACCCTTCCGACCACTCATTTCAGCCAAGAAGTCTAAGACTGAAACCATTTCACTATGGCTAGACCATATGTTAAATCCAAATCTTACCTCAGGGACTCATGGCACTTATTAGAAATGTTAAGCAGAGTGAGTCTCCGAGTTGGTGAATTTTACTTTGCATCCCTAGATGTGGTTTCACTTTATACTTGTATTAATCAAGCTATAGGACTAGACTATCTTAGGGAATATTTAAGTAATTTCACCAGTTTTAATAATGAGAAGGTAGACACCATCTGTAAATTAATGGGGCTTGTTTTGGATAATATTTTTTTCAGTTTAGTAGCCAGTATTACAAGCAGGCATCAGGTGTAGCCATGGGGGTGAGGGTCGCTCTGACCTTTTCCAACTTGGTAATGGCTATGTGGGAAGAAAAGTTTTTATTCAATCACCCACAAAAGCACAAAATATTTTTATATCAGCATTATACTGATGATTCATTTTTCTTATGGACAGGAGATAAAGAAGATTTTGAGTCTTTCATTAGTGATTTAAATCAAACAACTGACTTTTTAAATTTCATTATGGGAAGTTTTGGTACAACCTTGAACTTTTTAGACATTAGTTTGACTTTTGAATCATCCACTAGTACACTTGCAAGTAACATATATAGAAAGGATATATTGTGAATCAATATCTGCATAGAGACAGCCTACATCCCACACATATGAAGAGAGGGGTCATAAAAGGTCAGCTCATTAGGTTGAGTCAACTCACTTCAGATGACCACACCTTTTCAAAGGAGATGGTGATTCTTAGGAATTTGTTTCATTCAAAGGGGTTATGATTCACGCTGGCTCGCCAACATAGAAAATGAAGTTATTGCATTTAGAGATACTGTAGCAAGACCGATTTTGAAAGTGCATTTTGTTTTAGGCACTAGACACATAGTTGTGTCAAATACTGGTTTCACTATTGCCTTTCCCATACCTGTCGTGAATGAAATGGCATGTATAAAAAAATATATATAGGGACAATTAGAAGGTTTTAATCGTTAATAGGGAACTTATTCAGGTAATTGGTGATAGACCAAGGTTTACATACAAAAAGTATGTTAACATCAAATCTTTGATGGAACAGTCATCTAATCATAATATTTCTCACACAGCTCATAATTATGTGAAAGGGACATATTCTTGTAAAAAATGCAAGCAATGTAGATACATTAGTAATGCTTCATCTACTTTTTTTAAGCATTGTAACAAGATCATTTGGGCAAGGACTTATTTTTCTTGTGAGAGTGAAAATATTGTATATGTGGCCATTTGTGATTCCTGTTTCTTCTTTTATATAGGTAAGACCAATAGGAGTTTTAAAAAGAGAATTTATGAACACACACTTGACATTAAAAAGAAAGATCATACTAATGTTCTTGCCAAACATGATAGTAGTTATTCCAACTTCAAGAAATGTACTTTTTCAGTTTTAGGCTGTGCCCTTAATAAGGACTTTACAGGGAATTACAAGATTTTATTGGAATGCAAGGAATCCTTATGGCAAATAATAAATAAATACATAAACCTGGCAAATAAACCGGTCAGCAGACAGAGCACCATGTTTAAATGAAAGTTTTAAAATTAAGTGCTTTTCAGCACTAAGATGACATTTCTTTTGCCTTAAGTATAATCCTTGTTCTTATTTTATTATGCGTTATTATTTTTTATTATTAGATCTCACACATAGACACACACACACATACACACACACACACACACACACACACACACACACACACACACACACACACACACACACACACACACACACACACACACACACACACACACACACACACACACACACACACACACACACACACACACACACACACATATATATGGGTCTACTTGAAAACACCGATATGCCAAAACACTGATGATGAGAACACTGAGACCGGAAGATCGACAACTGAGATGACAGACAGTTTAAAAGCACAAAACTTCACATGCCCGACAAACCACAATCCCGACAATCAACAAAACAAAACAAGTACCTTTTCCAAAAAACACACACACAACACAAGCACACCAAAAAACCTTACAAACCTACACTAAACCTTACATGCACAACTATCTATGCACTAACCTTAACCCAAACCCTAACCCTAAGGCCCGTCACTATCGCACACTCACCTAACCCACGCCCTAACCCTAACTTATTTAACCCGCCCCAACCCTAAAGTCTGTCACTATTGCACACTTACCTTACCTGCACCCTAACCCTAACTCACTTAACCGCCCCTAACCCTAAAGTCTGTCACTATCGCATACTTACATAACATGTCAGTGTTCTCAGCATTGGGCTTTTAAACTGTCGGTCATCTCAGTTGTCGATCTTCCGGTCTCGGTATTCTCGTCGTTGTTGTTTTGGCATGTCTGTGTTTTCAAGTAGACCCATATATATATATAGGTTCATAGGTTCATAGGTTCATACTAGGCTATCTGCCCGAGGGCATTTACAAGCCTAGCCCATCGTTTTGTGGCTTACGCCACCCCTTTAGTATGGGGAACTATACCCATTATTTTGCTGTGCCTCTGTCGAGCAGTGACACTGAGGTAATCCCTGGGGTATAGATATATATATATATATATATATATATATATATATATATATATATACTTTTAAATGTGTTAAGAATTGTGATTGGAACATTTTCATCATGTGACTTTGTTAGTATTTTTTATAATGGTGAATGTTTGAGAGGTTTGTTACCTTCTGAAGAAGTTCAAAGCAATAAACTGAACAAAAGCGCTAAAGGAATTGTATCTGCATCTTCTGTTGTCCTGCTTGTATTGGTTTACAATTTCCAAGTTCGTACAAATGAAAATCAGTGTATTTTATGGTTATGAATTCTTATTAATTTAAATAAGTCCTAGAATACTTATGAACATGTACTTCACATTACTTTTTACAAGGTAAATAATTTATTTCATTCCCTACTTCAAATGGTTACTAACTCCCTTTTTAAAATGTTAAAGTTTGATTCTTTAAGCTTTGCATGAAATTAAAGCCACTTATTTTCACTTAGAGTTTAAAAGCTTAAACTATGCATTTTTTAAAAGTTAATTGTTATTATGGTGAAACTTAGGTGGCATGGTTTCTGATATCTTGATATAGTTAAGTAATATATTGTTAAATATAATGTAAGATGCAACATATGACACCAATGAGACATGTTAAGTTATACTCTGGGTTCTTAAAATGTTCTAGTAGTGTGCTACTGATGGTATACTTGACATGCAATAGGATCCAGGAAAGACATGCTATATGAAGTATAAAAATAGATTTTTACATATATAAAAGTTACTATTGGAATGATATCAAATAATTAGAGTACCACTCAACACTTTTGCAAATTAAACCTGTATCACACACAACTGTTATTCTGTTAATGTAGGTTTATATGCTATGTCTCCTTTAAAAAAAAACTGACAGTCTGCTTTTTATTAAATATCCCATACAAATAGTGCTTGCTGAATCATTAAATGTTATTTTCTTTAACTGAGTGGCTTTTTAGTGGTTGGAATACTTTGAGATGTTTTTTATCAGTTTTTTACGGGGTTTTGGGTGGTTTGGAGGGGGTTTGAAGTATTGCTGTATGGTGTGGAGGTGGCTTGGACTTACTTGTGGTCATTTTTCTGTAAATTTAAACTGATGGATTGTTCATTTTTCAAGCCCTTATCATGAAAACCAGCTTTCAACAATTTAGAATTATGAGTACTTTTGTGATGCTGGAGGAATTCTGAAAATTCTAAGATCTGCCCAAGTTACTTCAAGTCTATATCACCTTGTCGAATGATGAAAAGAGCAAACCCTCTTTCATTGATCCAACAAGGTTGAAACCTGTAAAAAGCAAAGACACTGAGCATCGATTTTTTTTTTCCCAGGGAAAAAAAAATCAGTGTGGGCCGTCTTCGGGACTTTGCCATTTTCACTATGGTGCGATCTCAGAACTGGCATATTTAGGTAGGGTGGGTGTGGAGGGCAAAGCATTTTGTGTCTAATTTTTTTGGGGGGGGGGGGCTGTGATTTTTTTTTCCCTGGGAAAAAAAAATCGCTGTTCCGTGTTTTCACTCTTTAGGGATTTCAACCTTACTGGATTGATGAAAGAGCGTTTGCTCATTTCATTGTTTGATAAGGTAATAGAGATCCCTTACTTCTTCCTGTTTAAAAGTAAATAATCATAATATTTTGGATCATATGATAAGATATCAAAGAATACAATTTAAATAATAAGCAAAAGACAGTGAATTGCATTCTAAACCACAGTCAGTTATTACATAGTTCTGAATGCTTGCTACTGATAGTATACTTGACATGCAATAGCACCCAGCAAAGTTATACTATGCTATAAACAGAGAATAAAAAAATAAAGTTTCTTACATATATAAAAGTTATTATTGGAATGTTATCAAATAATTAGAGTAACATTTACACATTTACAAGTTAAGCCTGCATCACACATAACTGCCATTCTTTTAATGTAAGTTTATATTCTATGTCTGCTTTAAAAAATGACAGTCTGCTTTATATTAAACATACAAATAGTGCTTAATAAATCATTGAATGTTATTTCCTTAAATACAGTAGCCTTTGAAATGGTTTATATTGCTTTTGTGGTTTGGAAGGGTTTGAGGGATTGATGTATAAAGCACAGGTGCCTTGGATTCACTCACAAATGATTTTGTGTGAATTGTTGCTGATAAACTGTTAATTTGCAAGCCCTTGTCATGAGGAGCAGCTTAATTAAAGTCATGAGCACTTTTGTGATGATGCAGGAGTTCTGAAAATTCTAAGAACTCTCCATATTACTTCTTCCTATTTTAAAATAAATAATCATAATATTTTGAATCATGTGCTAAGATGTCAATCAATATAAGTAAGATAATAAGCAAAATACAGTGAATTGTATTCTAAATCAATGTCAATTATTAAATAGTGCTGAATGCTTGCAGTATACCAAAAGGATAGTTTATATACTAGCCTATAGAATGACACTTATGATAAAAAAAAATTAGGATTGTGTTTCTCTGTTATTGCCCTTTTGTAATGATAACAAAACTTAATATCTTAGAACAATTTATTATGGAAAGTTTGAATGTTAAAGGGGAAGATTTTTTCAGATGTTTGTTCAGATACTATTAGAAATAACATTTAAGAAAAACAAAAATAGGACTGATTCTAACAGTAGTTCTAGATTAAAGAGTATCAAATATATAAGGTAAATATAAATGTTCTGTTATATGATACTCTACATTACGGTTATACTAAAATATAAAACCTAGGGGCGTAGTAATAGTACAAGACATAGTCTTCCTCTACTGCTTCTTCTTCTTTCGGCTGCTCCCGTTAGGGGTCGCCATAGTGGATCATCTGTTTCCATTTCTTCCTGTCCTCTGCATCTTGCTCTGTCACACCAACCACCTGCATGTCCTCTCTCACCATATCCATAAACCTTATCTTAGGCCTTCCTCTGTTCCTCTTACCTGGCAGCTCCATCCTTAGCATCATTTTCCAAAAATACCCAGCATCCCTCCACAGCACATGTCCCAACCAGTGCAATCTTGCCTCCCTGGCTTTGTCTCCAACCTGTCTAACCTGAGCTGACCCTCTAATATTCTCATTCCTAATCCTGTCTATCCTCTTCACACCCAATGCAAATCTTAACATCTTTAACTCTGCACCTCCAGCTCTGACTGCTGCCTTTTTGTCAATGCCACCATCTCCAACCCATATAACATAGCTGATCTCATCACCCTCTTGTAGACCTTCCCTTTCACTCTTACTGGTACCTGTCTGACACAAATCACTCCTGCCACTCCTCTCCACCAACTCTACCCTGCCTGTACTCTCTTCTTCACCTCTCTTCCACACTCACCATTACTCTGAACTATTGACCACAAGTATTTAAACTCATCCATCTTCTCCAACTCTACTCCCTGCATCCTCACCATTCCTCTATTCTCCATCTCATTCACACACACACATTCTGTCTTAGTCCTGTTGACCTTCATTCCTCTCCTCTGTAGAGCATATTTCCACCTCTCCAGGATCTTCGCAACCTGTCCCCTACTCTCACTACAGATCACAGTGTCATCCGCAAACATCATAGTCCACAGGAACTCCTCTCTGATCTCATCTGTCAACCTGTCCATCACCACTGCAAATAAGAAAGGGCTTAAAGCTGATCCTTGATGTAATCCAACCTCCACCTTAAACAAATTTGTCACTCCTATGGCAGACCTCACCGCTATCACACTACCTTTGTACATATCCTCTACCACTCTTACATACTTCTCTGCCACTCCCAACTTCCTCATATAATACCATAACTCCTCTTTAGGCACCCTGTCATATGTTTTCTCTATATACACAAAGACGCAATTCAACTCCTTCTGACCTTCTCTATTCTTCTCCATCAACACTCTCAGAGCAAACATCGCATCTGTAATGCTCTTTCCCGGCTCTGCACATCACCCTTATTCTTAAAAATTGGTACCAAAACACTTCTTCTCCTCTTCTCAGGCATCCCCTCACTTTCCAAGATTTCATTAAACGATCTGGTTAAAAACTCCACTGCTATCTCTCCTAAAACACCTCCATGCTTCCACAGGTATATCATCTGGACTAACAGCCTTTCCATTCTTCATCCCCTTCATAGCTGTCCTTACTTCCTCCTTGATAATCCATTGCACTTCCTGATTCACCATCCCTACATCATCCAACCTTCTTTCTCTCTCATTCTCTTCATTCATCACCCCCTCAAAGTACTCTTTCCATCTGTTCAACACACTCTCCTCACTTGTAAGTACATTTCCCTCATTATCTTTTATCACCCTTATCTGCTGCACATCTTTCTCAGCTCAGTCCCTCTGTCTACCCAATCGGTACAGGTCCTTTTCTCCCTCCTTAGTGTCCAGCCTTTCATACAACTCTCAATATGCCTTATCCTTAGCCTTTGTCACCTCTCTCTTTGCAGTACGCATCATCTCCTTATATCCCTACCTATGTTCTTCATCTCTCTGACAATCCTACTTCATCTTCACCAACCTCTTTCTCTGTATACTCTCCTGTACTTCTTCATTCCACCACCAGGTCTCCTTGTCTTCCTTCCTCTGTCCAGATGTCACACCAAGTACCTTTCTAGCTGTCTCCCTTACCAGCTCTGCTGTAGTTAGCCAGCTATTTGGTAACTCTTCACTGTCACCCAGTGCCTGTCTTAACTCTTCCCTGACCTCCACCTCACAATCACCCTTTTTCAACTTCCACCATTTGATCCTTGGTACTGCCCTCACAATCCTCATTCTCTTCTTGATCACCAGTGTCATCCTACAGACCACCATCATATGCTGCCTAATTACACTTTCCCCTCCCACCACTTTACAGTCTCCAATCTCCTTCAGACTGGCCCTTCTACATAGGATATAATCCACCTGTTTGCATCTTCCTCCACTCTTGTACATCAGACTATGCTCCTCCCTCTTCTTAATGTATGTATTCACCACAGCCATGTCCATCCCTTTCACAAAATCCACTACCATCTGACCTGTATTCCTCTCCTTAACACCATACCTACCCATCACTTCCTCATCCCCTCTATTCTCTTCAACAACATGCCCATTGAAATCCAGTCCAATCACCACTCTCTGACACTTGGATACACTCACCACCACTTCATCCAACTCACTCCAAAATTTTTCTTTCACAGCCATCACACACCCATCTTGCAGAGCATATGCACTAATAGCATTCATCATCAAACCATCGATTTACAGCTTCATAAACATCAGTCTGACACTATTTTCACCTCCAAAACACTTTTGGCATACTGCTTCTTCAGGATAACACCTACCCAAGTTGTCCTTCCATCCATACCATGATAAAACAACTTGAACCCACCTACAATACACCTTGCTTTACTCTCCTTCCATCAGGTCTCTTGCATGCACAATTTATCAACCTTCCTTCTGTCCATCATATCAGCTAGTGCTCTCCCTATACCAGTCATACTGCCAGCATTCAAAGTTCCTACCCTCACTACCACATACCTAACCTTCCTCCTCTCTTTCTGCCTTCGGGCATGCTTTCCCCCTTTTCTTCTCTTTTGGCTAATGGTAGCCCAATTTCCACCAACATCCTGTTCGCTTAACAGTACTGGTGGCAGTTGTTGCTAACCCAGGCCTCGACCGATCCGGTATGGAAATCTGTATTATTGTCTGTATATGTCATTTGGCGAAAGTTTTACACTGGATGCCCTTCCTGATGTAACCCTCCTCATTTTTCTAGGCTTGGGACTGGCATGAAGAAATACACTGGTCTGTGCATCCCCAGTGGCTGGGTTAGTACAAGGCATAGTAATCAAAAGAAATAGAAAGACATCAGAATACATAAATATGTGTATAGTCAAAGAATATAAATATGTCTAAAAGGGTGGGAGACTCGCTTGGTGGTTAGCATGTTCACCTTATAGGCCCAAGGTGCAGAGTTTGACTCTCACTTGAGGTAATTGGCTATCTTTGGAATGGTCCAGAAGGACAGTTAACCTGCTACTAATTTATGAACTTATGATCCCATGTACAACTTTGCACATAGTAAAGAAAAAAGAAAAAAAAAACATAAAATTATCTTACCTATAAATTAATAAATATGAAAATAACAACTGACTTACTCCCTATAATAGACCAAGGAGATAATGTGAGGTACAGGGAAAGCTGATTGTTCATAGAGATATTAGATATTGATCGTAGAGATATTCAGTTTGGTCAACTTATAACAAAATTTCTTAACACCTTTTTAACTTTTCTTATTCATAATAACTCACTGACGGGCTTTTTTAAGATGATGCATACTAAAAAATAAGATGCATTCATATGAATCAGAAGCATTAGCTAAGCTTTGTTAGTCTAATGGAGAGTTTGACAGGTAGTTTTTTCATCTTTTTCAACAAACTATGAATGCATTATTCCGTGGTAGAATGTTTTAGGGTTATATCATTATGTAATTTTTTTTCAAAAGTTTTGTCCATAGCTGAAGATTTCATATTGTTGTATATAAAGTATGTAATAAGCTCTGTACGTAAATACAATTTCATCATATCTGTGTTTTTTCTCTCTTATATAAATATTTGATTTTAAATGCATATCTATTAATATTACTGGATTTAATAATCCAGTAAAGAGGGGGGAGTTTGTTCAAATACTTACAATTACATAAAGCCCAAATAGGATTTCTACAGGAAGCACATTTACTTAATAAAGATGTAAATAAACTTTCATTAAATAATTATTTGGTTTTAGCAGGTTCTGGCTCCCAAACTAAAATAAGAGGCACCTCATTTTATGTAAGAACTCACCAGTAATGCCCAAAGTAAAAGATACCCATGTTGATAAAAATGGTATGTTAAGTATTGCTATAACTGAGTGGAACAGAAAAATATATACATTAGTGGAACTCTTATTGGATTGCAAGGTTGGAGCTAAAGGTGCAAAAAAAAACTTAAATACTGTAGCCTATTACATGAAAAGTGAAGTCATAGTGCCTGGTGGTTTTAATTGCATTTTCTCAGACAAAGATTCCACTACAGATAGAAAGCTGAAAATCACATGTCCAGCCAAACAATTAATACATTTTGTAAATCTAATGAATTGAAAGGATATATACAAGCTAAGGAAAACAAACTCACTTTAATTTACCCATTATTCATGTGCATATGGAACATATATATTGATAACATTTTTGACTCAGACAATCTGTTATCACATATCAGAGAAGTTTCAATAGTTTCATGTCAATTATTGGACCATAATGCTATAATCTTTAACACTATTTTAAAATGGACAGCATACCTTATTAAAACAGAAGGACTCAAGGATTTGTACGTTAAAGAGATCAAAAATCTCCTAGAAGTAAACATGAATGGTGAAGTATCTGACACTGTCCTGTGGGATTCACTAAAGGCTTACCTAAATGGAAGAGTTACAAGCTGGTATATCAACTAAACAAGAGAATGGGACAAAGAACTGAAGACACTACAGGCCAAAACAGACACACTAAAGTTAAATCTAAAACCAAATGACATTATCAGTCAGTCTGAACTTAAAAACTTAAATACAAAATATGTTTAAATTCTAAATCATAAGATTTCAATAAACCTGGAAAAACCTTTAAGCTTGCACATACATGCTCTTAGATTAAAGAAAATGAATAATCTAAATCATAGCAAACAAATTAAAACACATACAGCTATTAAAGGTACTTTTGAGGGCTTTAAAATATTTTATGAAAATGTAAATAATAATACAAATAACCTAGATAATGATGATATAGGGAAGGTACAAATAATAAAGTAACAAGTGAACAAATAAAAAAGATAGACCATTCAGTTTAACAGAAAGAAATGATCAAAGTACAAAAGTTAAAAAAATAATAGAAGGTCTTGTATCAGAACTATAAAAATACTGATGGATGATGCAGATAAAATATTAGATAAGGTCAACAGAGAAATAAAAACAACAGCTGAAGTCCTCCCATCATGGAAATATTCCCTTATATCTCCTTCTTTAAAACAAGATAAGGATACTACTAAGTGCTCGTCATACAGACTCATTTCACTTCTAAATATGGACTATAGGATGTTCATGTCCATTTTAGCTAACAGAATTAATCTACTTATACCTAAAACAGTGAGAGAGTAGGTCACACAAAAACAATCAGTAAAAACTAAATGAAAACTCCAGGCAAGCTGGAACTTCCAATGAATGACCTCTCAAACCTCTTGAATCAGAGACACATGGGATATATGCAAATGACCCTTATGAACACCAGGTGTTTCAGCTTATTGGTGATTCTGAATGCCCATGACTTGTTTCGTCATTTTAATGGACAATTTCAGGCCAATAAAACCAAACCCCACTAGCTGTGAATATGCATATTTCGGCCTTGTTATGACCTCATCAGCACAGCACAAGCAGAGTGTTTGACTAAGCATAAGAAACACAGGGCTATTATACCCAGCTGCTGTCCATTCAGAATTGCCAATTAGCTGAAACACCTGGTGCTCATAAGGTCATTTGCATATATTCCATGTGCCTCTGATTCAAGAGGTTTGAGAGGTCACTCATTGGAAGTTCCAGCTTGCCTGGGATTTTCATTTAGTTTTTACTGATTGTTTTTGTGTGACCTTCTCTCTCACTGTTTTAGTTTATTTGGGATATTTTGCAGTCACCCTAATGATAATGGACATCAGCTGGGTATAACAGTCCTGTGTTTCTTATGCTTAGTCAAACACTCTGCTTATAATGTGCTGATGAGGTCATAACAAGACAGAAATATGCATATCCACAGCCAGTGGGGGCTGGCTTTATTGGCCTGAAATTGTCCATTAAAATGACAAAAAAGTCATGGGCATTGAGGATCGCCAATTAGCTGTAACACCTGGTGTTCATAAGGGCCATTTGCATATATCCCATGTGCTTCTGATTCAAGAGGTTTGAGAGGTCACTCATTGGAAGTTCCAGCTTGCTTGGAGTTTTCATTTAGTTTCTACTTATACCTAAAGTAATTAACAATGATCAAAGTGGGTTTATTTTAAATAGACAAGTATAGGATAATATAATAACAATATATACATTAATAGGCTATTGAAATAAAACTAAAAAATAACTTTCTACCATAAGCCTTGGCTTAGATAAGCTTTTTACTCAGTTAATTGTTCATACCTTTTTAAAACACTTAAAGTATATAATTTCTAACCTGAACTAATTCTTAAGTTATACAATAACCCCTGCGCTTATGTTAAAATAGGTTCTTTTCTTTCTAATTCCTTTAAATTACAAAAAGACACAAAACAAGGCTGTCCATTGTCATCTTTACTTTTTGCATTAGCTGTATAACCCTTTGCTAATAGTAATAGATCTAGTAAGAACATTAATGGTATCAAAATTAAAGATTTCAAACTAAAGATTCAACTCTTTGCTAATGATATTTTAGTCATTAGAACATATAATTAGTTTTAAGAGTCAGTTTGAAGAAATCTTAAACTTAAGATTTAATCATAATAAAACAAGTTCATTATTAGTTAATAAAAATGAAAAGTCATACAAAAATATTCGAACTTCAGTTGGAATAGCAATCACATGAAATACTTTGGTACAGCCATTATGTCTAACAGTAAAGAAATGATACAAACTTTCAGCAGTTTGTTGATAAAATGTTAAGTTTAGTCACAAATTGGAATAAATTTTTCTTTATTATGGAAGAACAATGAATGCATATGAAGATGGTAATTCTCCCTAATATATTGTTTGTCTAACAATCGTTAGTACTATCTACACCAAAAAAGTTGTTGAAGAAGATAACTAATATTCTACTTACATTTTTTGGCATCCTAATAAAACCAAGAGTTTTCTTCAATTGTCACAAAAAAGTTTGGGATAATGGTGGAATACGATTCTCTGATGTTCAAATGTATGCTACTTCCAAAACTGTAAAAGTTATAGCATTGTGGATAAATTCATCTTATGATTCAAAATGGAAACAAGTACATCAAGAAATATTATTAGTAAATAATAAATATATCCACAACCAGTCATAAACAAATATTACCTAATAGTTTTATCTGGTTATTAAAAGATTTTTGCATAAATGATAATAACATCATTTCCTCTTTCCAAAAGTCCACATATTCTAACCATTGTATTAAAGAGCATTTTCCATGTTTCCAATTGCATATAATAATGACTGCTTAGAAACTCATAATTTTAACCAAATGTTAGTATTGAAACAACAAAGCTATTTAATTTATTGGAATAAATTCTTAAATGGTACTGATATATATTATACTGAAAATTTTAAATCCAAAAATAATCAAGATTCTAAAAACTGGTTAATTTTACAAATATTTAGAGATTTTGTGAACACAGAGGTAAATAAGATATTTAATCTAGATAAGAAATTGTTCCCTAATTTATTGGAATTCCTAATAAATATCAATAATAATGCAATGAAAAGTAAATCATGTTTGTCACAAATTTATAAAATTCTTAAGATAGATTTCACATATTTAGACAATTCCTATTAGAACTGCTCCTCAAAAATTAATAATGAAGACTTCTCTGAAATTAATAACAAAATCTACAGATAAAACTACAGCTTCATTATACTGGAAAATATTCACTTGGAAATTTTTACATGGAGCTTTTGTCACTCCTAACAAAATTACAGGTATGTATAAATCAAATAGAATTAAATGCTGGAAATGTGATTTGGAAATATTAGCTGATTGGGTGCATATGGTATATGAATATGAAGGCATCTCCCCATTTTGGAAAGAAATGAATAACTTTATTCAAGCTCTATGGTCAGATAGACATAATATTTCTATGCTTTTAGTTGTATTTAATACTACAATTCCTGAGATAACTCCAAAAACTCAAGTGCCTCTTTTTGGTCTATTCTTACTATAGCCAGAAATGTAATTACTAAAAATTGAAAAAGTAAAGTTATCCCATTTAGTGTTGAATTTATTAGTATGGCAAAAATTGTTTGCAGTAGTGAATTGCATACTATAAAGATGAGAACTTCTAATAGTACACATTGATATAAATCTTGGCTTAAACTTAAAGACTTGTTTGAAAAACATTAATTGTTGTTGATGTATAACTTTGATGTATTGATCAGATGTGGACTTATGTAAATAGCTATTTGATTTATAATTGATTTGTTTATTTATTGTTTTAAAACCAAATAAAATTAGAATAAAAAAAAGAAAATGCGTGCTTATAAAGGCAGCATCTGACCCTGGTTCTGGTTCTTTGTCTCTCATTATTTTATCTTATTATCTTTCTTGTTGATTCTTGAGCTAAGATGTTGAGAAAGGTGTTCAGTTGTGGTGGATCACACACACTGTACTCTGATAACAGTGAGCTTAAAAGATAGATTCCTGTGTGCAGTTATTTATGCATGTATTCATTCCATTACAATTAAACATTTGAAGTCTACGCTCACAGTCATAAAAGTGGTTGTAATTCATGGTTACATCAGAGTGTAAGGGGGGTATACTTGTAAGGGGATTGAAATCACAGTAGCCAGTTATTATTTTTATTTTATTACATTCTTATATCTGATGTGCACAATCAGTAATGTTGTCTTTAATTGATGGGTCGGGGACTGCCTGTGGTTAAAAGTGATTGACAATATTTTCATTGTTATGATTAAACAGCCATTATTCTTGCTTTGCAAAGTAGTTTGCATTAGTATGAAGTCAGGTGAAATATTTTAATGGTTCCATTTGTAAAACAATGAGATATCAATGTTGCACAGTCAGTAAAGTGGTTGTAATTTGATAAGTATGGCAATTGTTATGATGAAAATAACTGTATGAGTAGGATAGAGGGTTTGCAATGTAGCTAAAAGTTACAGGTTGGCCATATTCTTTTTCACTTTCCATCACATTCACACATCAGTATTGTACTCAGTACATGCCTGTCTGTGGCACTGTGGTCAGGATTTATGTTTAAGCAAATGATCATTGACAGATTCCCATATTGAGTTATGTTTCTATCTAATACTGCTTGATTCTCTGGCTGAGTTTTTGCTTATATTTTTTTCTTTGTGAAGTCTACATGCACTCCCTGTCCATGTATGGGTTTTATCTACATGCTTTGGTTTCTTCTTCCAGACACTCGACTGTATTATATATGTCTTAGACCATTTGTGTTTTTACTTTCATCTCAGCTTAACAACAGAGGGGCACACAGAAGGTAACTATCCTTTTTGGAAGGGTAGGAAGGGAGGCACTCTACTCAAATAACATTTATATATCCTTGAAATAATTCATCTTTGCATTTTATTGCAAAACTACTGTTGTGCTGCCTTTGAACATTAAGCTTTAAACAAAACTTATTTTCCCTTGAAAAAAATGTGACTGAGTTCCTTACTTTACTCATGACTTTTTGTTCATGAGATCATTAGAAGAAAAATTTGTAAGGGGGGGGGGAGCTGTAAGATGCATCTCAATGCATGTAGACCCTATGGCCTTAGTTGTCTTGGAAGTTCCCAGTCCCCGGCTTAATTCAATCAATTCTTCCAAACATAGTACAATAGAGTCTTGGCCAGTTAGGCTGTGTTGGGATGGGGGGGGACTTAGCTTAGGAAGAAATGGTGGACAGACCATGCTACCTTGCCATGGATGTTCTGCAAGTATCTTCTCTGGGATTTTGAATATTGGATAAAATCTTGTCCAGCACCATACTGCACTTTTTAGGCATTGCCAACCTGATAAACCTTCTGGCATAGCTAAACCAACTCGGGAAAATCTGAAGCTGTTACTGCTCAATGCCAGGAATCTAAAAAGGAAACTCCACTGCATGCAAGTTGTCCTCACCCCAGAGAGTTACTAAGACATGGTTTAAAGCCTCAGAGAACACCCTAACAATGCAGGGCTACAATGCTTCCCACACATTTCGACTAACTACTGCACAGGAAGAGACAAAAGGTGGAGGTGTCTCTATTTACACTAAAAACAAGCATACCTCAATGTTGGTCCATACGTATGAAGTGCATGAGTTTCCCCACAATCAAATTACCTTAGACAAATTCTCAGGCGATATACTTGCAAGCTACACGTCTCTTACTATGACCAAGGAAAACTATAATACATACTTACATGTACTGAAGATGCTCCCCATTCAACCTAACATCATACTCATGGGCAACTTTAACTATCCTGATATAAACTGGGAATCATACACATCCTCTGGACTTTGTAAATGGAAACACTTTGGACCAGATACTCTGTACGGCCACTAGGAGGGGCTGTATTGGACAGGTCAAAAAATAAAACTGTCTTCTCTGAAATAAAGGTAAAACCTAATCCTGGAACTTCTAGGAATTATTCTAGGGCAAACTTCCTAAATGTAAGTGATAACCTGTGAAGTATGTGACAACCTGGCAAAATTTCAAGTAATTCCCCTCATTCCCTGGGAACATTCCTGCCTATGTAGAATTATTCACAGAAACCCTGTATAATTATATTAACAGTTTTACAGAAACAGCTGTAGTTACCTGGATTAAGCACAGGATAAACTCAAAAATCAAACCTTCCTACTGGAATCCCAGTATCAATAGATTATATTATAATAGGAAGAAATTTGTCGTAAAAAGTAGGAGGTACAATGCCCAGCAAGGTAAAAAAAAAAAATTCTTCATCAACCCAAACAAGCATCTCAGGGGATTACTAAAGTCCACCAAAGCCAAATTTGAGGTAAAATTAGCCTTTCAGGCCAATAATAATCACAAAGCCTTCTTCAGTTGTCTAAATAACCCCAAAGTCAATACACACCTGTATACCAAATTAATTGTAAATGGTGCCATATATATGGAGCCGGAGGATGTAGCAAACTTCCTAACCAACAAATTTAGTTCCAATTTTACCCCCTTCTGCCCAGCAGATGCCCCTCAGGAGATACCCACATCCATAAGTCCCCCAGCTGTCACTAGAAAACAGATGCTTAGGGCTCTCTCCAAGGCCAAGAACACTGTATCAGTGGGTCCCAATAATATTCAATGATGCTTCATTGGTAGCATGAAACATGAACTATTGAAAGTGCTAGAAACATTATTTAACCACAGACTCCAAACAGGTTTCATGCCAAATGAATGGAAGATTGCAGTGGTTATCCCACTACGCAAGGGAAGCCATCCACTGACCCAGGGAATTATCGACCCATAAGCCTGACTAACCTGATATACAAGGCTATGGAGAGAATAAGCATAGATATCCTAAATGACAACACAGGTAACCAACAAACATTGGACCAAAATCAATATGGTTTTGTCAAGGGCTGGTCTTGCCTACTCAACCTGGTGGAATTCTTTAAAAAAGATCACTAAAGCAATGGTGGAAGGCAAAATGGGGCATACTGTCTACCGTAAACTAACCAAGGCATTTGACACAATACCCCAATTGGCATGGTAGAGAAGCTCACTAAACTAGGTACAAACAATTACATCACCTACTGGATAGCCAACTGGTTTACAGATATGGCCCAGGAAGTTAGAATAGTGAAATCTTTCTCCACAAAAAGTCAGTTACTAGTGGGTACCTTAGGGCTCAGTGCTGGAGCTGTTCCTGTTTGACATCAAATTCTCTGAGGTCAAGGCTAACATCAAGGGCCTCTGACTGACCAAGCTTGCAGATGATTGCATATTGGATGTAGTCATTGAATCCCCCAAGACATAGATATGCTCCAAGGACACCTGACTAATAACTAGTACCAGAGCCATGGTCTAAAACTCAGTGCCAAAAAGTACATCATAGTATCTTTTGTAAAGATGAACACCCTAGCAAACTAGTACATTAAGAATACACTCCCAATAGTAGACTGTGTAGTTAGGTATTTGGGAATCCATGTAGACAGTAATTTGAGATTTGACCATTATGTGTCTATTGTAGTGAGGAAATCATTCTATGCTGCACAACTTATAGGCAAGGGTTATGGTATCTAGATCCAAACATGTCATTATTCCATTTACTCTTTTCTCATAAGACCAGTAACTGAGTACAGTGCCACCTTTGGTATGTACCTAGCCAGGCACATGTAACAACTGGAGTGTCCTCAGAGATTCCTCACAAAAAGAATACATTGTGTGGAAAACAAGTCCTATGTGGACAACCTCAAAGCCTTGCCCTTATATTCACTCTCCTACAGGCTGCTCACAGGTAACCTATGCCTGGCCAGCAAAGCAGCTTCTGAACTAGCCCTAATGGATGTGCTGCACATCCATAAAACAAATAACATCAGGAACACCTGATTCATGGACCTAAACCTTGCTGGCAACATAAATAATGCACACTGGAGGGACAGATATGTGCCTCAGAGACTCCACCCTTCTCTGGAATAGACTCCCCATCCATGTGGAGCAAAGTTTATCTCTGAACTCACTCAAGCAAAACGTGAATCAGTGGATGGGGGACCATAAATATACTTCTGGCCTGGCACCTATGTCTCTATTACAGAAAGGAATCTTGTAAATGCTTGACCATTCAGGCCCAAGTATGTATGTACCCCCCAAAAATATTTTGGAACCAGTACCTATGGATCAATAACCTAGTATTCTACTATGATGCTATGATATCAAGTAAAATAAAAAATGAAAAAGAAGAAAAAAATAATCCATCTGAATGGTGGGGGCCAGTACGAGGGAAACTGGGGGAAAGGTACAGGGCTTGGTTCAGTAGCATTAGCATGAAATAGGGCCTCCCATGGATTCCTTGGTCTAGAACTTCATGTCATATAAGACTGGCCTTGTTGATTTCATGTCAGCCATCTGAGGTGTATATTATCACTAAAATGACTATAATGAGTGTCTACATACTGAGGCAGTCTGTAGATGAAAGTGAATAACACCATCTGTTGTTTCATCACAGATAATGGTCATCAATGTACTGTAATAGAGCTTCCGCCCATTCCAGTTAGCCCAATCCATTCGTTTTCTGCAGCCCCACCCCCACCCTCCGCTTTGAAGTTATCAGCTGTGAATGTCATTGGCTTGGGTGGCTATTTTTGCATCAGACTCAGCTTTTATAATTTTAATTAATCACCTGAGCTGCTTGTTTAATTTAATGACGAGGCCTCGATCATTCTATTTATTGTTCTTTTTTCTTTTAGCTAATACTCTCTTCCTTTTATTGTAAAGGTTGTTGATATTTAAGTTTATCTGGGGGGGTCTGATATGCCCTTTGCTTGTTTGTACTGGTTGCAGTTGCATCTATCCAGCTATTTATATGCTGCTATAGTTTATTGATGTATGATTCCACATATTCAGTGAAGTTAAATGCGATTGGTGGGAATTTGAAGCATGCCAATGAATAACTGAGAAGTAGGTAGCTTGTCTTGGAGAAATTTTTAAGGTACCAGGGTTCAGACATAGTGCCCAAATTTTATTATATTTTGAAGGAGTGGGCTTTATGGTTAGACCTAACAAGTGATGAAGCTACACAAGGGATGGTCCAAGATTCCCCCATATTTGTAAGGACAAGGTCTAAGATGTTATTCTTCCTAGTGGCTACTCTATCTAGGTGTTTCAGGGTGTTTTGAATTGACAACATCCAGGAATTTCTGTGCTTGTGCACTATTGGTGGTATAGGTTTCCCAGCCTATAGTTGGAATAGTTTAGATCACCCATAGACTTTGTACTATAGTTAGCCAATGTGTGCAGTAAGGGATAATGATTTGGCAATGAAGAAGCACTAGTTTATTATGTTCTCTAACCAACCTTGATTTGAGTCTCTTCAGAATGAAGACAGAAACACCTTCACGTTTTTTTCCCTCCTGCACAGTGGCTGATCTAAAGGTGTGTAAGGCATAATAGCCCTGTACAGTTGGTGTAGTCTCTTATGCTTTAAACCATGTCTCGGTCACTACACAGATATCTACTTCCTCCAGGGTGAGAAGGTCTTGTAGGGAGTGCAGTTTCTTGTTTAGTCTCCTAGCACTGATCAGTAACGCCTTCATGTTTTCCTTTGCTTGTTTCATTACATTGATGAGTACATGTTGTTGCCATTGCTCCTAAACAATACACATTAAATCATTTTTACAGCATCAAAGCTGAAAACTGTAAGCAGGCATCACAAAAATCAATCAGATGTTCAGAAGAAAAGCATTCTACTCACAGAACATGCTGGAGGGATAGATTCCTGTCCCAGAGACTTCCTATACTCTGGAACAGACTACCTATCTATGTCAAACAGAGCTCCTCATTAGCACTCTTCAAGAAAAATCTTGATGATTGGATGGGAAATGGGAAATTCACCCCGAGGATTACTTCTGTGGCTCTGCTCGACAGGGGCACAGGAAAATAATTTTCTTGGGTGGCGAAAGCCAGGGTACATTTTTTGGCTAGGCTTGTATGGGCCCTAGGGCCGATAGCCTAGCACCTACCTATGAACCTATGATAGAATACCACAAATAAAGAATCACACACCCCTATACCCCAGATGTTTGCATTGTCAATCTCTGAGCTCAACCAACCACAGGAAAAGGAAAACATCCACTTTTGCCCATAAAATGCACCTCCTCTGCTCAGTAGTTATCCACCCTAACAGCTGCAGTAGAATTGCTGGAACATGGGACTGCATCACCATAGTGCAGGGGACATTGTGTCACCACTGACACATTGCAAAGTGTCTGTTGCTGTTAGACATGATTTATCTTATTTATTTAATTTATTTTATATTTGTTTACAGGGGATGTAGGACTGGGCCAGTAGCCCTTTTTTGGTGGAGCCCCAGGGATAAAAGTTCTATACAAAACACATTAAAAACATTACAAGAAATCGGTAACAATCAAGAGTACTTACCTTTTGTAAATGTAGGTAGTAAATAGTTTATACATAAACAATAAAAAATTAGAGAATAATATAAAGTAGAAAAAAAGAAATCTAACAAATAAACTAGCATGAAATAGCTTGTGCCGTCATAGAGAAATGACTGATCAGTAGATCAATATCATGGGTTTGGTGGTAAATATTGATGAGATACATGTATGGGTTGTGAACAGGAATATGGTGATTGTTGCTATGCTAGTGTTACTTGTTCTAAACAGTGATAGCTAAGGCAATATTGAGGTGAAGTACAAGAAGGAGGGAATATGATGAAACTGTAGGAATGCTGTTTTTGTGTGTTTTTCAGTATAGTGTGGTTTAGACTTTCAAAAAGTTCAGTATTTTTTCAGTCTTTTCAACTTCATGTCTACTTGCATCAGTATCATAAAAAATTGCTGAAAATGTGTGACTTGAATATATGATTTTGTCAGTGAAAGTTAAAAGGCTGGAGGCCATATTGCTGGTACACAAGAGCCTTATTGGAGGCCATATCCTTGGAAAAATCTTCAAGATATTTTATGGAAATACTGTTTTAAGCAGGAAGTAGGGAATAGTATGAAATATGCTGTTAGATGTAAAAGTAGAAAAGCTGATTTAAGGAAACGGTAGCAACAACACTTTAGACAGTGGTGATTAATCACAGACTATCTTTCAGTTATTTTGCATGTTACATTAGTACATATAAGGTGTAGCTAGGCATACTCAGTGTATTCAAATGAGTACACTTTTTTCTAAACATCTCTTAGAGACTTCAATACTCAAAAAGCACAGAATGTTTAGCACTGTGTAAACAAATATTTACAGTACAGAGGTGTAGAAAGGATGCTTGCGTGAAAGGAATACACCTCTAAAATAGCTTTTATTGGTATAAATGGTAACATTTGAAAATAACATATCCCCTTCCTATATGTCTGGGGGTAGCATTTTGATGGTTGAGTACATTTATAAAATGATAGGTGTGTGGTGGGGTGGGGTGCAGTAGCATTAGGTTTGAGTACAAAATGTAAATTTCTGTGTACACCAACTTGGATTGGCAAGTTAACTTACACCAAATCAGTATTTAACACATATTGTGAATCAAATGTATTTGTGTGGTTTGGGTTAGACCTACATTTATTGTTTTCTATAGCTTGATCTGAAATTCCATTCAAACATAACTGCTTTTTTATGTTTCAGAAATGATTTGACAGAAGCATCGGTTCTGCTGTAAAAACATTTGACCAAATGCTTCTGGCCTTTTTAGATTTAGTCATGTTCACTTTGGGGTTTGCTTTACTACCAGATTACAGCCCGTGTGTCTGTGATTAGCTGTATGTTAGACAGAGGCCTTCTCATCCATCCTATGCATATTTTAATGTATTAACACTGGAGCCGAGTATCTTATTTTTCTTTATCTGTTACTTATTTACAAATCAGACAGTGTTATACTTTTTTGAAAGTTAAATATCTCTGCAATTATTTTTTAAATATGATTGCATTCATTTTTGCTTTTAAAAGGTTAATTGAAATGAGTTGTTTCATCTAATTGCTAACACACTGGTTTAGTTTCCACCAGTCTGTTAATTTTAAAGTACTTAGAATAATGGACACTGTCTTCGTAATTTTCTTCTGGCAAAGTATGGACTTATCCAGAATATGACTTTTATAAATAAATACTTTAACCAAAGTCATTAAACTTTGAGCAGCAAAAGAAAACAATTCCTTACCTTGCTCATGATAACAAGGTCAAATAGTCTGATTGCTCTGTTCCTTAAAGGGAAAAATGGGTGTGGGAGATTAGTCATTCCAGGGACTTCATCTTGTATTACTTTTCTGCATTTAATCATCCTAAAATCCAATCTTGGGTGCGAATGCTAACTATTTTTGCAAAGTGGTGTTGAAAAAGTCTAAAACTAAATGTTACCAAGGGCCAGCATTTTGTTAGGCTCTTTTCTGATACCTTGTATTGGAAGCTATTTAAAAAGACATTAAGGACAGTCAGATGCTTTGTCTAAATTGAGACTTTAAGGCACTAATAATAATTAACTACTTTCTTAGTAACAAAAAAGTCTTAAATGCCTATTTACTTAATGGTCCCCTAGGGTGTCTTTGTTTTGAATGGGCTGAAAAAATCTTAGCTGCAAAATAAGCAGGCTATTCTAATCAATAGTGCCAGAGGACTGTATTGATTACAACTACTCCATTCTTTAGTCATTAACCCTATGAATTCTATAGAAGCCATATCAGACCACTTTTGGTCATTTCACATGGCCTATTTACATGGTGCACTTCATTAATGAAATAATCTATGCCCCAGTTTCTTTTACATGCAGAAATACTGCACATGGTACAGACTGAGAAAGAAATGACATTGAAAAGGAAATAAACAAAAACAAGCATTAAAGGTGTTTGTTTACATCTAGGAAAACTGCTGGCTCTCACTGCAACTAATGTAGATAAAAGTATTAGATTTCAGCAGAATGAATATGTTTATGTTCATAGCAGAATCGCATACTGTTCATTACTATCACAGCTATGAAGTTTAATTTTATTGAAAAGCAGTTTGCAGCTGCTATGTAACGTTAGCAATGCATTAAAAACAGAATCTTTGCTTTGCCATAATATGCCATACAGCGCTATAAGAATTTACATTCACCAGGCCATGCTTCAGGGTAGTACCAGGCTATATTCAAAGCAGCAACTACTGTTAAATTTTGATTTATGTACTGTATGGTATCTCTTGTACAAATACAGTAAAGTAACATGACAAACAAACACCTCAGGTGAGATATTGTTAACGTTTTTTCTTGTAAAGTTTACTTTGTATCAACACAGATTAAATTTGACAGTTCACATGATCTGTATTACACACCATTTAACACTATGTGGCTATTACAATGTGAAGTATAGAAACATTAACTGAGGACTGAAAGAGAGAGAGCGAGAGAGAGAAAGAGATGAGTTATACAATGTAAGCAAACTGTTACAACAGTATCAGCACAAACCAGAATAAATGAATAAAATACGACCAGCCACAAATTCCACAGAAAATGTATTGCTCAATAAAGTACAAAAATCTCTCTCTCTCTCTCTCTCTCTGACGTCTCGGCTGAAAAAGCCTTCAATGAGTAAGAAACATCATAAAAGAACTTTCCTAAATACTAAAAAACATGACAATAAAACAATTAAACAATTAAATTAACAATCGCCAATTTAACTCTTCATTCAACCCATGTGGGTATAAAGTATCAGACTTAAGAATGTATACTGCTTCCTTAAACAGAAGCAGTTTTTTAAGATTACTTATATCGTATAATGACACATTTATTTTTTCTAAAATAGTGGCTTGTAACCCTTCATTATTACTATTATGAAACTGTTGAAAATGTGTTGCAATAGAACTTTCTAATTTCTGATTATAAATATCCCTTGCATGTTCCAACAATCTCACTTTAAATGCCCTCTTTGTTTCCCCAATATAAAATAAATTACAGGGGCATTTAAGAGTATACACCACACCCACAGTGTCACAGGAAAAATTGTTCCAAGTTTGAAACAAAATATTATTAATACTAGGAAAATTTTGAACTTTAAATTTACAAGCTTTACACTTGTTACAACAAATAGTCCCTGTAAGATATAAACTATGTGGTACATTCATAGGTGGCAAACAAAATCTACCCTTCACTAAGAAGTTATGAATACTGCTCCCCCTTCTATATGAAACACCAAGAGTGGCATTCAACCAGGAAGAAACATTTTTAAAGAACACAAATATTTCCAATAATATTTTACCTGCTCTATAACTATATTACTGAAACATCCAAAAGTTGTAACAAAATAAATCATGTCCTTATCATTTCTATTACTAGATCTAAAAGGGGCCAGAGAATATCCATCATTAATATGATGTCCTATAGTCGAAACATTGCACAATTGATTCCAACTCTTTTCAAGTAAACTTTTACAATAGCCTCTATGACAAAACATATCTACAGTTATTATTAATCCACGGTGGAGCTGTGGTAGTGTTGTTGCCTCACAGCAAGAGGTTCTCCCGTTCGATTCTCGGCTGGAGTGCGGGGAGTGCCTTCTGTGTGGAATCTGCATGTCCTCCCCGTGGTTGGGTGGGTGTTCAAAAGACATGCATAAATGGGTGTGCCTTTGTTGAAGGTTGAACGTTGAGCTGGCACCTTGGCATTCGTCAAAATCTACTGCCAATCATTAGCAGACCGGAGTTCCGCTGTGGCGACCCCTAACTGGGAAAAGCCGAAAGACAACAACATCTACAGTTGTTCCTAATTCCCATCTGAAATCATGAATATTATTACATAATCTGAAAATCCTAAGCATCTCACAAAATGGGAGTACTGCAATAGTATGTGAAGGATGGCAACTATCACCATGTACATACTGTGTACCATGTTCAGATTTTCTATGTGCAGAAGTGAATAATTCAGTACCATGTTTACTACTAATAACCACATCCAGAAAGGGAATACATGTACCTAACTTAAGGCCATCAAGTTGCAAACCATACCTATTATTATGCAACATTTCAACAAAATGAGATATCAATTCTGAACCACCTTCAGCTATAAAAATTAAATCATCAATATATCAGAAATACCTGATGACATGATCACATAAAAATGTTTATTTCTATAAATATATTCACTCTCAAAAAGACCCTTGCATAAATTGGCATACATGGGGGCAAAAGCAGCCCCCATTGCTGTACCTTTTTTCTGCCTATAAAGGTCGTTTTTGAATTCAAAAAAGTTTCGAGTAAGGCAAAAATATACCAATTCAACTATATATTCTGTTACTGGTGAACTACCCACAAAAAATCTTAAGGCTTCCAAGCCAAAATTATGGCTAATATTCGTATAGACACTTTTAACATCAATAGTGAAAAAGTACATATTGTCATTCCATCTAACATCATTTATTTTAGCCAAAAAGTCAAATACATCACGAATATAGGATGGCAAGATGTAAGCTACAGGTGCTAAATAACTATGCAAAAATGAACCCAACTTGTGAGTAAAATACTCACAACCTGAAACTATAGGCCTCCCGGAGGCTTAGCTAGATTTTTATGTATCTTGCGGAGGCAATAAAAGTGGGCCATTTTACATCCATCTAGTTTAAACTTCTTTTTTACATCTGCATCCGAAAAATATCCAAGTCTATTGCCTTTATGTAATAACTCAACATATTCAACCAAGGCTTGCTGATAAATGGACACATCAGTCTTATCATATGTCTCATCATCCTCCTCTAAATGTTCCATGCACATATCTAAATATTGGGTATAACTTGTTTCCCTTGTCAGAGGGTTTGAAAACAGTCTCCCTCATTTTACTTAAATCTTGAAGAGCTTTCCATTCTATAGCAGTTAAGTTACAATTAACTAGATGTCTGTTCCTATTAAAGTCAGAAAGCACATCCTCACATATCACATAATTTAACATATTAGAACAATGGGCTACTTCTTCATTCAAAAAAGGCGGTAGAAAATCATTATTTCTACAAACATTATGTGTATCTAATTTACAATGGGCATTAGGCAAGCTATCAGAGTCACAAGTATAAAAACTTTCACACAAAGTATGCATACTATCATCACAGTTAATTAAATCAACTTCTGTATGAGAATCTCTAAAAAAATACTTTAAATGTAATTTCCTACTGAATTTAAATATATCACGCTTAATATTATGATTTCTAGGAAATACAGTAGGAATAAACTTTAAACTTAGGTTTAAAACCGCCATTTCCCAATCAGTAAAAACATGTCTAGATAAATTAATAACATAACTGTCCTGAGAGGATAAGAAGTTATCTTTTACCTCTTTTATATCCCCTCTGGGGATAGAAGAACCTTTAAAAGTACTCTTGTTGTTCACGGGTCTGTTTGGTACCCTGTTACAACAGTCCAGCACCTGGAGTGAGTTAATAAAGCTGTAGCTTGTTTTTCTTTCTCCCTACAAAACAGGTTCCTTTGGCATAGATCTTGACTTGATTCCACTACAGCAAACTCAAGGAAGTAGGGACACCAAACCACGAAGATGAAATTCTTTTATTCCAGAGCGAAACAAAACAGACTGAGCGCTTTCACCAGCCAACCTGGTATCATCAGAGTCTATGTAACAACTGTTCATTCACACTTAAATACACATCCACACACCCTACAGCAGACCTCATTCAACCAATTATTCAATGATTCCATTAATTCCTTAAAGAAATATTCATTGCGTTAATAAAACATAAATATAATTAAAAATACATACTATGTGAAAACTCTATTATTATCTAACAAACACAAAAAACATGACAACAGACTTAATTACAAACATGACTGTATGAATTAAATAATTTGATTAAGGTTTGTTAACAATGTATAGAAGCTTTTATATTTCATATTACACTAGCTCTCAGCTTCAAATGAGGTTTTAAGGAGATGCAGATGTAGTTTGGTGTGTTCTGTTGGCGAGATGACGATATTGTCTTTGGCTAGAATATTAAAGTGGGGGATAATTGGGTTAGATTCTCTCTTTGCAAACTCTGTAAGTAGATCTTGTAACTCTCTTCCAGCTGATATTACCTTACTTTCCACCTTAGGTCAATTTAAAACTAGACTCAGACAACATTTGTCACTTAACTGGCTATGTCAGTGTATCAAGCCTGGCTAACTCTCTCTAGAAATGTGTAAAAATCTGTTAACCAGTTTACTGTGTAATTTAATTTAATCCTGACTTGCGCTCAGGATTAACTGTAACCTGTGGAACTTGTTTAACTTGCTTACTTATGTAGTATCTGTAAATAGTCTGTTTGTAATATGTAATGCTGGTATTATGTAATGCTGTATCTGCTTACCCTTGGAGCTTTTCTCCCCAGGCCTCCGCTAAAAATGGACATGCATCCAGTCGGACTATCCTGATCAACAAATGTAAAATAAATAAATAAAAATAAAAATGTTGTGGGTTGGAAGATAAGGAGTTTAGTCTTGCTCAGGTTGAGTAATAACTGGGCATTAGATAGCCAGCTTTCTACAGATGAAAAGGCTTCCTGTGTGATCTTGTGAAGTTCAGGTATAGTTGGGGCTGAGCAGATGAGGGTGGAGTCATCTGCATACTGTATAAGAGAAGCATGCTTGGTGGCTGTGAATAGATCATTTGTGAAGAGTGAGAATAGTAAGGGACCAAGGATGGAGCCTTGGGGAGCACCGAGTGTTACTGGAAGTCAAGGAGATAGGTCATTATGACAGACAACTGATTGTTGGCGGCCAGTTAGATAGCTGTGAAACCAATCAGTAGCTGATTGGGAAAAGGGTAGGTGAGTGTGAACAGAGATTAGTAGTTTGTGTGAGACCATCTCAAAAGCCTTGGATAGATCCAGAAATATAGCAGAGGAGAACAGGCCATTATTTTTATGATGAAGGATAGCGTTAGTGAAAGAGGGCAAGGTGGTAGTAGTGCTGTGGTATGGCCTGTAGCCATGCTGGGTCCTGGAGAGGAGGTTATTAGCTTAGAGGTAGTCTAAGACTTGAGAATGGATTCATTTCTCAAGTATCTTGGAAAGTGGAGAAAGAATGGCTATGAGGCAGTAATTGGAAATGTCAGTGGGGGTGCTACCTTTATGGAGGGGAATGATGTGGGATATTTTCCACAGTGTGGGGACATAGCTTTCTGATAAGGACTGATTAATTAAGATAGAGACTGGATAAGCTAGGGCTTCTGCTGCTATTTTTAGGTATTCCGAGGGGAGATTAGGGGACATTGCTATGTTTCTGCAGAATTATACAAGAAATCTTCAACACTTAAAGTGTTGAAGCAAATTTAGAATGAATAAGGCAAAATGAAACCACAGCCAAAGATCCAACCCAAGTCCCAGGTTATGA